>NC_073415.1:1506796-1509296 GCF_028641065.1 Leucoraja erinaceus | reverse complement strand
GGTGCGTTCACATTGATCTTATATTCTATAGGTTATCGCCATTTTGAACATTAAAAACGTCGCCATTGGGAACCTGTCAGCCGCGCCTGCGCACTCGGGGGCTATGGGTCAGTGGTGGAATATTGCCTTGGTGGGACGGGCTCAACAGTTCCGCACCTGGTCTTGTATAAAACTATTTTCGTTGCAGAGTTTTAGTTTAGTTTAGAGGAGGCCCTTTGGCCCACCGTGTCCGTTCCGACCAGCGATCCCCGTACACTAAAGGGCCTGTCCCACTTACGTGACTTTTTTTTGGCGACTGCCGGCACCTGTCATAGGTCGCCGAAGAATTTCAACATATAACCATATAACCATATAACCATATAACAATTACAGCACGGAAACAAGCCATCTCGATCCTTCTAGTCCATGCCGAACACATAATCTCCCCTAGTCCCATATACCTGCGCTCAGACCATAACCCTCCATTCCCTTCCCATCCATATAACTATCCAATTTATTTTTAAATGATAAAAACGAACCTGCCTCCACCACCTTCACTGGAAGCTCATTCCACACAGCTACCACTCTCTGAGTAAAGAAGTTCCCCCTCATGTTACCCCTAAACTTCAGTCCCTTAATTCTCAAGTCATGTCCCCTTGTTTGAATCTTCCCTACTGTCAGTGGGAAAAGCTTTTCCACGTCAACTCTGTCTATCCCTCTCATCATTTTAAAAACCTCTATCAAGTCCCCCCTTAACCTTCTGCGCTCCAAGGAATAAAGCCCTAACTTGTTCAACCTTTCTCTGTAACTTAGTTGCTGAAACCCAGGCAACATTCTAGTAAATCTCCTCTGTACTCTCTCTATTTTGTTGACTGTCGAAAATTCAGCGGGGACCATTAAGACGCTACGTCTCTTTGGGTGACTAGGAGACGACTCACGACCATACAAGTGATGGACGCCCTGGCGACATGCCCGAAGTGTTGCGGTGTGTCACCAGGGGGCGTATCGCCAGGAGGTTTCCTGTATGTCGTGAGAGATTTCCTAGTCACCCAAAGAGTCGTTGCGTTTTTCTGTTCGCCACTGAATTTTCAACGTTGAAATCTTTCGGCGACCTATGACAGGTGGCAGCAGTCGCCGAAAAGGTCGCGTAAGTAGTACAGGCCCTTTAAGCGATCCTACACACACTAGGGACAATTTTACATCCATACCAAGCCACTTAACCTACAAACCTGCACGTCTTTGGAGTGTGGGAGGAAACCTGAGCTCCCGGAGAAAACCCACGTGGTCACGGGGAGAACGTCCAACAGACAGCACCCATAGTCAGGATGGAATACGGGTTTCTGGCGCTGTGAGGCAGCAACTCTACCGCTGCGCCACTGTGCCGCCATTTTATTATTTACTGTGATGTTTACCGAGCACTATGTTGACATATTCTGTTGTGATGTCTCCAGAAAGAATTTCATTGTTCTGTTTCGGGATATATAACAATAAAACTCTCCAAAGACGTACAGGTTTGTAGGTCAATTGGCTTGGTATACAGTAAATGTAAATTGTCCCTAGTGTGTGTAGGGTAGTGTCAGTGTGTAGGGATCGATGGTCGGCGCGGACTCGTTGGGCCGAAGGGCCTGTTTCCGTGCTGTATCTCTAAACTAAACTAAACTCAGCAGTTGAGGAAGTCCAGAACAAGGGGTCACAGTTTAAGGATAAGGGGGAAATCTTTTAGGACTGAGATGAGAAAAACATTTTTCACACAGAGAGTGGTGAATCTGTGGAACTCTCTGCCACAGAAGGTAGTTGAGGCCAGTTCATTGGCTATATTTAAGAGGGAGTTAGATGTGGCCCTTGTGGCTAAAGGGATCAGGGGGTATGGAGAGAAGGCAAGTACGGGATACTGAGTTGGATGATCAGCCATGATCATATTGAATGGCGAATGGTGCAGGCTCGAAGGGCCGAATGGCCTACTCCTGCACCTATTTTCTATGTTTCTATGTTTCGATGTCAGGCAGCATCTAAGGAGGAAAAAAAATAGGTGACGTTTCGGGACGAGTCCCTTCTTCAGACTAGTTCTGCCAGATAGTTTCTGGGGGTCCACCAGCGGGAATCGAACCTACAACCTCCGCTGAGCCACAGAGCTCCCGGCTGACACCAGGCAGCGAGCGGCGTGCGTAGGATCAGCGACCTTCCCGTTTTCGTGCCTCAACTCATCGCGGCTGGGGCATTGAGGAGCACAGCTGCAGCTAATGCTAGGCACACATGTGCTTAATGCAAGTCACCTGTCTGTTTGAAGTCAGCTTCAACTCCAGACGAGACCCTTTGCTTCAGCTCACCTTCATAAGTGGCTAACAGGCTATTTTTTGTCAGCAGCTGGTTGGTAGCCCAATGGTTCAGTCCCGTAATGAGCCCGCAACGACCAAGGTGCTTCTACGATGCACCAAAGGAAAGCTCTCACACTGCAAGTTAACCCCTCTCTCTCCATCTCTCTCCCACCCTAGTCCTCTTGCATGTTTCACTGGTTGTATCC
>NC_073415.1:1486796-1504296 GCF_028641065.1 Leucoraja erinaceus | reverse complement strand
TTGTGTGGCTGAGTGTGTGTGTGAGTGTGGCTGTAGTGTGTGTGTGTGTATGTGTGTGTGTGTGTGTGTGTGTGTGTGTGTGTGTGTGTGTGTGTGTGTGTGTGTGTGTGTGTGTGTTTGAGTGTGTGTGTGTGGGTGTGTGCCTGAGTATGTGTCTCTGAGTGTTTGTGTCTGAGTGTATCTGAGTGTGTGGGTGTGTGTGTGTGGCTGAGCATGTGTGTGTCTGATTGTGATGTTAGTCTGAGTGTGAGTGTGTGTGTCTGAGTGTGTGTGTGCGTGCGTGAGTGTGTGTTAGTGCAGTGCTCCAGTATCAGTGCCCTGTCCAGAGCTTTTCTTCCCAGCCATGCCTGCTACCCGCTAAAGCCTTTGGTTCATCTAAACTAACTGCTGCGCACACACACACACACACACACACACACACACACACACACACACACACACACACACACACACACACACACACACACACACACACACACACACACACACACACACACACACACACACACACACACACACACACATATTTACTCTCACACGCACAAACTCATATTCTCTCACATACAGTGTGGAAACAGGCCCTTCGGCCCAACATGCCTGTGTCGACCAAGATGTCCCATCTGCACTAGTCCCACCTGCCTGTGTTTGGCCCGCATCCCTCTAAACCTTTTTTGCTCAGGTATCTGTCCAAATCTCCCTGAAATGTTGTGATAGTCCCAGCCTCAACTACCTCCTCTGGCAGCTCGTTCCATACACCCACCACCCTCTGTGTGAAAAGTTACCTCTCAGATTCCTATTAAATATTTCCCCTCTAAGTATTTCCCCTCAATCCAGACTAAGCAAGAAAGAGAGAACAATTGCCCCAGCAGAGTTCTCCTGAACCAAGGCTCACAGGGTAAGGGGTAACACATCAAGGATTGACATGAGAAGAAATGTCTGCAGGTACTTGGGGCAGCGACTATCGCTCGTTTAAGAAACATTTGGACAGGTACATGGATAGGACAGGTTTAGAGGGATATGGGCCAAACGCAGGCAGGTGGGATTTGCTATCTGGCACAGTGACTGTGTCAAGATCACTGAAGCTCTCCACCCTGTGAGCCATGGATTCCTAGAAGCACACAGCACACTAATAGGCCCTTCAGCCCCTCTAGTCCATGCTGACCAGCAAGTGACACTGATAGCACACGGATCGCACCCTCCCCAGATGCACATAACTCTACCTAGCCCGGCACAGCGGTAGAGTTGCTGCCTCACAGCGCCAGAGACCCGGGTTCCATCCTAACTACGGGTGCTGTCTGTGTGGAGTTTGTACGTTCTCCCCGCGACCTGCGTGGGTTTTCTCTGGAATCCTCCCACATCCCAAAGATTGTAGGTTAATTGGCCGGGTATAATTGTAAATGTCCCTCGTGTCTCGGATAGAACTAGCGTGATCGCTGGTCGGCGTGGACTCGCTGGGCTGAAGGGCCTGTTTTCACGCTGAATCCCTAAAGCACTAAAGCAAAACTAAAAGACAACTTCAGTGCAAGGGCAATGTTATGCCTGACCACTGCCCACTGCGGTATTATCCTGCAAAGCCTTCCCATCATTTTGATCTTCCACAAGTTGTGCTAACCACTCCAGGAGGGGAGATGACGGAGATTTGGAGTGAACCTTGTTCCAGATCTACATGCTGGGACCTGCCTGCAAAGTGTCTGCAGAAGGGTCTCGACACAAAACATCACACGTCCCTTCTCTCCACAGATGATGCCTGAGCTGCTGATTTACTCCAGCATTGTGTGTCTGTCTTGGATCTGTTTGGGAAGGTCCTAATGCAAAACATGTTGGTTCAGTTGAGTTCAGTTGAGTTGAGTTCAATTTAGTTTAGTTTAGTTTAGTTTAGTTTAGTTTAGTTTAGTTTAATTTAGTTTAGTTTAGTTTATGTAAAGGAACAAGGAGGTCCTTCTGCAGTTGTACAGAGCCCTAGTGAGACCACACCTGGAGTATGTGTGCAGTTTTTGTCTCCTAATTTGAGGAAGGACATTCTTGCTATTAAGGGAGTGCCATGTTAATTCCCGGGATGGCGGCACTGATATTTGATGAAATAATGGATCGACTGAGCTTGTATTCATTGGAATTTAGAAGCATGAGAGGGGATCTTATAGAAACATGTCAAATTCTTAAAGGATTGGACAGGGAAGATGCAGGAAAAATGTTCCCCATGCTGGCCGAGTCCAGAACCAGGGGCCACACGGTTTAAGAATAAGTGGTAGGCCATTTAGACTGAGATGAGGAAAAACTTTTTCACCCAGCGAGTTGTGAATCTGTGGAATTCTCTGCCACAGAAGGCAGTGGAGGCCAATTCATTGGATGTTTTCAAGAGATAGTTAGATATCGTTAGTTAGGGCTGGCTTCCGAGCTGTATCGCGAAACGAAACTAAACTGCAGATGCTGTTTACAAAAAAAAGCACACAAAGTACTGGAGTAACTCAGCGGGTCAGCCAGCATCACTGGAGTGTTGTTTTTGGTTGGGACCCCCCTAGACATTCCCATTAGACCTCCCTCTGTTCTACAAGTCACCATCGCCAGAGACCCGGGTTCAATCCTGACCACGGGCGCTGTCTGTACGGAGTTTGTACAATCTGCGTGGGGTTTCTCCGAGAAATTTGGTTTCCTCCCACAATCCGAAGGCGCGGGTTAAATGAAGACAGACACAAAATGCTGGAGTAACTCAGCGGGACGGGCAGTGTCTCTGGAGAGAAGGAATGGGTGACGTTTCGGGTCGAGACCCTAGAGTGGAAGCAGGGACGGCAGATGCTGGTTTACAACTGAAGTTACAAAGTGCTGGAGTAACTCAGCGGGTCAATGGAGAAAAAGGATGAGTGTTGTTTTTGGTTAGGACCCCCCTTCACATTCCCATTAGGACAGTGTTTATGTGCGGGGATCGCTGGCCAGCGCAGACTTGATGGGCCGAAGGGCCTGTTTCCGTGCTGTATCTCTAAACCGTTTCCACTCATTGTGTCATTTACTGAAAGGATTTGAACCTGAGTCTCCTGGATCGTGAACCATCCAAATGACATCATCTTCCCTACAAACCTTCTCTCTGACCTCACCTTTCAGGAGAGGGTTAGATTTAGCTCTTAGGGCGAACGGAATCAAGGGATATGGGGAGATAGCCGGAGCGGGGTACTGATTTTGGATGATCAGCCACGATCGTATTGAATGGGGCCTTCCTTCGCAGGCTCGAAGGGCCCAATGGCCTACTCCAGCACCTTTTGTTTCTGTGACCCTGTCCACCTCTCAGCTCGGAGGAGGACATCCCCTGAAGCTGAAACCTCGTGTGTCTGATGGCCAACCAGTCAGTCTCCTCTGAGAAATGCCTGCCGTTGAACGGCAGTGGCGTGGCGACCTGATTGGGGCACAATACCCCAGTTTCTCCATGGCTCCCAGGCCCTACGATGGCGGGAGGGAGGGGGCATTGCCGCCTGAGGTTGGGAGAACCATTGTACAGGGAGCCATTGTATAGGCAGCCATTGTTTCACCCCATGGCGCCATTCAACACACAATAAGATGGAGGCCGGGCTGCATAAAAACTCCAATACTGTTGGGTTTACACAGATCAGACCTTATCAGATAAAGAAACAATG
Organism: Leucoraja erinaceus; assembly: GCF_028641065.1. Taxonomy (NCBI): domain Eukaryota; kingdom Metazoa; phylum Chordata; class Chondrichthyes; order Rajiformes; family Rajidae; genus Leucoraja; species Leucoraja erinaceus. The sequence continues at coordinate 1,500,673 of NC_073415.1, read as the reverse complement.
AACAGCTTAATCTAGCTGGAGGTGGACACACACCGTGAACACTAAACTGTAGACCATTATTCTCATTTCAATTCATTTAGAAAGTGGTGTTTTTTTTTAAAAGAACCCATTGAATGCAACATAAATAATTACTTGCTTTCATCCCCCTGTACATTCATTCTTCTACATGACAAAAGTCTTCTCATTGATTGGGTTTTATTTTCGGTCTTGGGGGCAGAGTGCCCTTGACCCGGGCTGCTGTGAGCCGGGCATTGTTCTGGGGTGGGCGAGCTGATGGATGCGATGGTGCCAGGCCTACTCCTCCTGCCACTGCTCCGCGGACCAGTCTCGGCGCCGACAAACCGTTTTCCGTCGGCAAGAAGCGTTCAAACGGCGCCGCCAAAACTCGGCAAAGCCTCCCCACGCAGGAGGACGACCCGTGTAGGCAGGACGTTTAGTTTGGTTCAGTTTAATTTGGAGCTACAGCGCCGAAACAGGCCCTTCGGCCCACCGAGCCCACTGGCCCATACTAACACTATCCTACACACACACTAGGGACAATTTACACATACATACACCAAGCCAATTAACCTACAAACCTGTACGTCTTTGGAGTGTGGGAGGAAACCGAAGCACCCGGAGGAAACCCACGCGGTCATGGGGAGAACGTGCAAACTCCGTACAGACAGCGCCCGTAGTCAGGATGGATCTCGGGTCTCTGGCGCTGTGAGGCAGCAACTCTACCGCTGCGCCACCGTGCCGCCCTTACGAACGCTCATTGTTTAGTTTAATTTGGATTTACAGCACGGAAACAGGCCCTTCGGCCCACCTCATCCACACCGACCATCGATCACCCGTTCACACTAGTTCTATGCTATCCCACTTTCTCATCCACTCCCTACACACGAGGGGCAATCTACAGAGGGTCGATTAACCTGGCAAACCTGCATGGTGTTTGGGATGTGGGAGGAAACCGGAGCACCCGGAGGAAACCCACGCTGTCTATACCATCGTACAGCGGGGGAACAGGCCCTGTGGCCCAACTTGCCCACGCCGGCCAACATTCCCCATCTACACCTGTCAATTATTGAGGGGAACAGGATTATTATAGAAACATAGAAACATAGACAATAGGTGCAGGAGTAGAGGCCATTCGGCCCTTCGAGCCTGCACCGCCATTCAATATGATCACGGCTGATCATCCAACTCAGTATCCCGTACCTGCCTTCTCTTCATACCCTCTGATCCCCTTGGCCACAAGGGCCACATCTAACTCCCTCTTAAATACAGCCAATGAAATGGCCTCAACTACCCTCTGTGGCAGAGAGTTCCAGAGATTCACCAACTCTCTGTGTGAAAAAAGTTTTTCTCATCTCGGTTTTAAAGGATTGCCCCCTTATCCTTAAGCTGTGACCCCTTGTCCTGGACTTCCCCAACATCGGGAACAATCTTCCTGCATCTAGCCTGTCCAACCCCTTAAGAATTTTGTAAGTTTCTGTAAGATCCCCTCTCAATCTCCTAAATTCTAGAGAGTACAAGCCGAGTCTATCCAGTCTTTCTTCATAAGACAGTCCTGACATCCCAGGAATCAGTCTGGTGAATCTTCTCAGTACTGCCTCTATGGCAAGAATGTCTTTCCTCAGATTAGGAGACCAAAACTGTATGCAATACTCCAGGTGTGGTCTCACCAAGACCCTGTACAACTGCAGTAGAACCTCCCTGCACTCCCTCTATGGCAATGATGAGAGGGATAGTGAGGTGGGCAGTGAAAAACATTGTCCGAGAGTGGTAATATCTGATATTAGAGGGCGTAGGTTTGGGGTGAGAGGGGCAAAGCTTAAAGGAGGTGTTTGGAGCATGTTTTTTTTTACATAGAGGGTGGTGAATGCCTGGAACATGCTACGCTGTGATACGATACTATACGATGGGCCTTTATTTATCCCAGGAGGGAAGTTGATCTGCCTACAGTCATAAAACACAACAAGATACATGAAACATGAGATTAAAGGGACTAGTGGAAAGAATTGGGGAAGGGGGTTGGCGGGCGGGAGGGGGAGGGGAGTCAGCCCACCCCACGACAAAGGGGGGGGAGGAGTTGTACAGTTTGATAGTCACAGGGGAAACGTATCTCCTGTGGCGTTCTGTGCTGCATCTTGGTGGAACCTGTGGTGGAGGCAGATATGAGAATGGCGTTGAAGAGGTTTATGGACAGGCACATGGATCTGCAGGGAATGGCGGGCGAAGGGTGATGTGCAGGCAGATCAGCTAAATGGTTAGCATGCAACCAAGCCTTTATCCCGGGACCACGTGGGTTTCCTCCAGGTGCTCCGGTTTCCTCCCACATCCCAAAGACGTGCAGGTTTGTCATTCAATTTAGTTGAGTTTAGTCCATTGTCACGTATACCGAGGTACAGTGAAAAGCTTTGATGGCGTGCTAACCAGTCAGCGATGGGTTAATTGGCTTCTGTAAATTGGCGCTGTCTTGTTTCTGCATGCTGTGATTGACCAAGGACTCAGGAGCAGAGAATGAGTACGGAACCAGGGACTTTTTTGGCACAAAATCCACGTTGACCATGAAACCAAGCCACCATCTTACAGATGAAACCGCAGTCAATGCTGGCCCTGAGCACATCTTTCTACTTTGATGGTTCATTCACTGCCACGAGTTCAGACTTACAGCGAAATGATCAGTACGGGTGTCAGGGGTTATGGGGAGAAGGCAGGAGAATGGGGTTAGGAGGGAGAGATAGATCAGCCATGATTGAATGGCGGAGTATTTAAGAAGGAACTGCAAATGCTGGAAAATCGAAGGTACACAAAAATGCTGAAGAAACTCAGCGGGTGCAGCAGCATCTATGGAGCGAAGGAAATAGGCAACGTTTCGGGACGAAGGAAATAGGCAACGTTTCGGGACGAAACGTTGCCTATTTCCTTCGCTCCATAGATGCTGCTGCACCCGCTGAGTTTCTCCAGCATTTTTGTGTACCTTTGAATGGTGGAGTAGATGGGCCAAATGTCCAAATTCGTCACCTAGAACTTATGATTATGATCTTATATACCGTCACCTCAAAAAAGTTGTAAATTAGTTTGCAATTATTTTCATTTTGTAACATTGTAAAAAGATGACTAAGTATTAAAAAAAATACCATTTATCGACTAAATTAATTGACATTGCACGGAGATGGGGGAGGGGCGGTGGCTTTGTCTAACCTCGGGCGCTGCTTGTGTGGAGTTTGCATGTTCTCCCTATGCATGTGTGGGTTTCCTACTGGTGATCAAATTCTACTACAGGTACTATCACTTATGTGTATGATCTGTAAACCGTCCCTAGTGTGTGTGTGTGTGTGTGTGTAGGAAGGAACTGGTGCATGGGAATCGCTGTATCCAGGCTGCATCTCGAAACTAAAAGCTAAAACACTCCCTGTCGGTACAATAGGTCAAAGATTTAACCTCCTCTACACATCGGAACACCACAGGGGGCAAAGTGGCCATCATGGTGTTGAACTTGCACAGTTAGGTACACATTATCCTCAAGTATTTAACTGGGGATTTACGTAACCTTGTCTTGAAAGCCCCAGTCGATCAATCATGTTAGCTTGTTGGATTGTTGGCGTGGCAAAAGCATCTCTCTCATCAAGATGATTTATTTCACTGGGACAATACACAGGCCACAAAGACTCCAGAAAGGAAATCATTTCATCTACTCGTTTGGTCATAACTAAGAAGGCTCGTTTCAACACTCGTTCCTGTTTAACCCTCTATCCTCCAAAACCCTCCTCGCCAGTACAGCCCCTTGATCTGACTTTGCTGGCTTTACCTTGCACTAAACGTTATTCTCTTATCATGTTTCTATACACTGCCAATGGCCCGACTGTAATCATGTATTGTCTTTAAGGTGACTTGATAGCACGCAACAAAAGCTTTTCACTGTACCTCGGTACACGTGACAATAAACTAAACTAAACTAAACTAAACTAAACTAAACTAAACTAAACTAAAATAAACTAAACTAAACTAATCTAAACTAAACTAAACTAAACTAAACTAAACTAAACTAAACTAAACTAAACTAAACTAAACTAAACTAAACTAAACTAAAATAAACTAAACTAAACTAAACTAAACTAAACCGAACTAAACCAAACTAAACTAAACTAACTGAACTGAAAAACTAAACTAAACTAAACTAAACTAAACTAAACTAAACTAAACTAAACTAAACTAAACTAAACTAAACTAAACTAAACTAAACTAAACTAAACTAAACTAAAACTAAACTAAACTGAACTAAACTAAACTCAAACTAAACTAAACTAAACTAAACGAAACTAAACTAAACTAAACTAAACTAAACTAAACTAAAAACTAAACTAAACTAAACTAAACCAAACTAAACTAAACTAAACTAAACTAAACTAAACTAAACTAAACTAAACTAAACTAAACTAAACTAAACTAAACTAAACTAGACTAAACCATCAGAATCATTGCTCCTGACTCTCCTGTCTCAGGCTCCAGGGCTTGATGTTACCAAAGCTGTAACTGGACTTGTGTCTCACTAACTTAGTTTAGATTTAGTTTAGTTTAGTTTAGTTTAGTTTAGAGATACAGCGCGGAAACAGGCCATTCAGCCCACCGGGTCGGCACACTATCCTCCATACACTAGGGACATTCTTTACATTAGTTTACTACATTTCCACCAAGCCGATTATTCTACAAACCAGTGCGCCTTTGGGGTGTGGGAGGAAACCAAAGATCCCGGAGAAAATCTCAGGGAGAACATCCAAACTCCATCCAGCCAGCACCCATGTTCAGGATTGAACCCGGGTCTCTGGCGCTATAAGGCAGCAACTCTACCGCTGCGCCACCGTGCCGCCCGACTAGAGAAGGTGACGAAGGAGATAGATGACGGTAGTTTAGTGAAGATAGACACAAAATGCTGGAGTAACTCAGCGGGACAGGCAGCATCTCTGGAGAGAAAGAAGGGGCAACGTTTCAGATCGAGACCCTTCTTCAAACCAGCATCTGCAATTCCTTCCTACACAAGGTAGTTGAGCGGATGTTGTATACATGGATTTTAGTAAGGCTTTTGATAAGGGCCCCCTTGGTAAGCAGATCCAGAAGATTATGATGTACAGGATTCCCAATGACTTGTTTAGAGATACAGCACGGAAACAGGCCCTTCGGCCCACTGAGTCCACACCGACCAGCGACCCCCGCACATTAACACAAGCCTATACACAACAGGGACACTTTACACTAAAACCATGTATACAACTCCAAGCCAATTAACCTACAGACTTGGTCGTCTCACTAACTTGGAGTGTGGGAGGAAACCTAAGATCTCAAAGAAAATCCATGTGGTCACGGGGAGAACGTACAAACTCCGTACAGACAGCACCCATAGTCGGGATCGAACCCATGCCTCCGGCGCTTCAAGGGCTGTAAAGCAGCAACTCTACCGCTGAGCCACCATGCCGCCCACAGTGGGCGTATAGATTTTGAACTGGTGAGGCCAATTAGTGAGGCCAATTCTGGAGTATGGTGTACAATTTTGGTCGCGAAATTATAGGAAAGATGTCAACAAAATAGAGAGAGTACAGAGGAGATTTACTAGAATGTTGCCTGGGTTTCAGCAACTAAGTTACAGAGAAAGGTTGAACAAGATAGGTCTTTATTCTTTGGAGCGCAGAAGGTTAAGGGGGGACTTGATAGAGGTCTTTAAAATGATGAGAGGGATGGACAGAGTTGACGTGGACAAGCTTTTTCCATTGAGAGTATTAGGAAAAAGGGAAGTGCAACGAGACCTGGGTGTCCTTGTACATCAGTCACTGAAAGTAAACATGCAGGTACAGCAGGCAGTGAAGAAAGCTAACGAGAGGATTTGAGTATAGGAGTAAAGAGGTCTTTCAGGGCCCTGGTGAAACCACATCTGAAGTATTGTGTGCAGTTTTGAGGAAGGACATCCTTGCTATTGAGGCAGTGCAGCGTAGGTTCACGAGGTTAATCCCTGGGATGGCGGGACTGTCATATGAGTAAAGATTGGAAAGACTGGGCTTGTATTCACTGGAATTTTGAAGGATGAGAGGGAATCTTATAGAAACATATTAAATTATAAAAGGACTGGACAAGCTAGATACTGGAACAATGTTCCTGATGTTGGTGGAGTCCAGAACCAGGGACCACAGTCTAAGAGTAAATCGGGAGCCATTTAAAACTGAGATGAGAAAAAACTTTTTCACCCAGAGAGTTGTGAATTTGTGGAATTCCCTGCCACAGAGGGCAGTGGAGGCCAAGTCACTGGATGGATTTAAGAGAGAGTTAGATAGAGCTCTAGGGGCTAGTGGAATCAAGGGATATGGGGAGAAGGCAGGCACGGGTTACTGATTGTGGATGATCAGCCATGATCACAATGAATGACGGTACAGGCTCGAAGGGGCCAAATGGCCTCCTCCTGCACTTATTTTCTGTATTTCTATATTTCTAAGACAGGGGGTTGTGGTGGAAGGAAGATATTCTGGCTGGAGGTCTGTGTAGTGGAGTTTAGTTTAGTTCTGTTTAGAGGTATAGTGCAGAAACAGGTTCTTCGGCCCAGCCAATTAATCTACAGACATGTACGCCTTTTGGAGTGTGGGAGGAAACCGGAGCACCCGGTGAAAAACCATGCAGTCACAGGGAGAACGTGCAAACTCCGTACAGACAGCACCCATAGTCAGGATTGAACCCGGGTCTCTGGCGCTGTGAGGCAGCAACTCTACCATTCTGCAGGGATCTATACTATTTCTGATACCTATAAATAACCATAAGATTTAGGAGCTGAGTTAGGCCATTCGGCCCTTCGAGTTCCTCCCGACCCCATTCTCCTGCCTTCTCCCTGCAACTTTTGACACCTGTGCTAATTAAGAATCTATCTATCTCTGCTTTAAAAATATATCCATTGACTTAACCTCCACAGTCGTCAGCGACAATGAATTCCACAGATTCGCCAACCTCTGACTAAAGAAATTCCTCCTCATCTCCATTCTAAAGGTACGTCCTTTTATTCTGAGGCTGTGCCCTTTGGTTCTAGACTCTCCTTGCTACAAACATTGTTACCATGTCCACTCTGTCCAGGCCTTTCATTGATCAACCGTAGGAAACCCACACATGCACAGGGAGAACTTGCAAACTCCACACAAGCAGCACCCGAGGTTAGACAAAGCCACCGCCCCTCCCCCATCCCCGTATCACCCTGTGCAATGTCAATTAATTTAGTCAATAAATGGTGTTTTTTAATACTTAGTCATCTGTTTACAATGTTACAAAATGAAAATGAAAATTAATTTATAACGTTTTTGAGGTGACGGAATATATGATCATAATCATAAGTTCCGGGAGTTGAATTTGGCCATTTGGCCCATCTACTCCACCATTCAATCATGGCTGATCTATCTCTCCCTCCTAACCCCATTCTCCTGCCTTCTCCCCATAACCCCTGACACCCGCACTAATCAATAATCTATCAAACCCAGCCTTAAAAATATCCACTGACTTGGCCTCCACAGCCTTCTGTGGCAAAGAATTCTACAGATTCACCACCCTCTGATTGAAGAAATTCCTCCTCATCTCCATTTTATAGGTATGACCTATTATTCTGAGGCTGTCCAGTGGAAACATCGTCTCCACATCCACTCTATCCAGAATTTCACTATTCGCTAAGTTTCAATGAGTTTCCCCCTCATCCTTCTAAACCTCCAGCGAGTACAGGACTAGTTCCATCAAACGCTCATCATATATTAACCCACACATGTGCAGAGTCTCTTGCCCAGAGTGGGGGAATCGAGGACCAGAGGCCATAGGTTTAAGGTGAAGGGGGAAAGATTTAATAGGGTGATACAACGTGGAAACAGGCCCTTCGGCCCAACTTGCCCACACCGGCCAACATATCCCAGCTACACTAGTCCCACCTGCCTGCGCTTGGTCCATATCCCTCCACACCTGTCCTATCCATGTACCTGTCTAACGTTGGGATAGTCCCAGCCTCAACTACCTCCTCTGGCAGCTCGTTCCATACACCCACCACCCTCTGTGTGAAAAAGTTACCCCTCAGATTCCCATTAAATCTTTTCCCCTTCACCTTGAACCTATGTCCTGTGGTCCTCGATTCACCTACTCTGGGCAAGAGACTCTGTACATCTACCCGATCTATTCCTCTCATGATTTTATATGCCTCTATAAGATGTGGCATTACAGTAACGTTGAACCATTGTTCCATGGAAGGCCCACCAACTCAGGCACGACTGGAGCCCACACTAGAAGGGGGATGACAGAGGAGAGGCCATAACCTCAAGCTACAGACTGCACAGGGCAAATATTGGTTTGGATGGTTCAACTACAAAGAGGCAATATTCTTATCTTGCCCAGTCTCTTGCCCGGAATCGGTGAATCAAGGAGCAGAGGACATACGTTTAGGGTGAAGGGGAAAAGATTTAATAGGAATCTGAGGGGTAACCTTTTCACACAAAGGGTGGTGGGTGTAAGGAACGAGCTGCTGGAGGAGATAGTTGAGGCTGGGACTATCCCATCGTTTAACAACTAGTTAGGCAGGTACGTGGATAGGGCAGGGATATGGACCAAACGTGCATCTAGTGTAGCTGGGACATGTGGGCCGGTATGGGCAAGTTGGGCCGAAGGGCCTGTTTCCACACTGTATCGCTCTATCCCTCAAAACATCCAATGGCAAACTGATTTCAACCGAATGACTCCCGTGGAATTATTATCCCCTCTGCTCCATCATTCTGGAGCTGATCAAGGATAGAGAATTCTAACACTAGAAACTGGAGAAGATGGGCTGAAGAGATCTGTGGCCTTTATCCCTCCAAACCTGTCCAATCCATGTACCTGTCTAAATGTTTGTTAAACGTTGGGATAGTCCCAGCCTCAACTACCTCCTCTGGCAGCTTGCTCCATACACCCATACACCCACCACCCTTTGTGTGAAAAAGTTGCCCCTCTGGTACCAATTAAATCATTCCCCCCTCACCTTAAAGCTATGTCCTCTGGTTCTCGATTCCCCGAGTCTGGGTAGCAGACTGTGCATTTATCCTGTATATTCCCCTTTGTACACCTCTGTAAGATCATCGCACATCCTCCAGTGATCCACGGAACATAGTTCACTAGTTATAGAAGTAGAATGGGGCCATTCGGCCCATTGAGTCTACTCCGCCATTCAATCATGGCTGACCTCTGCTTCCTAATCCCATTTTCCTGCCTTCTCCCCATAACCCTTGACACCCATTCTAAACAAGAATTTACCTAAAAAATATCGACTAACTTGGCCTCCAGTGGCAATGAGTTCCACAGATTAACTACACTCTGACTAAAGAAGTTCTTCCTCACCTCCTTTCTAAAAGAGCGCCCTTTAATTCTGAGACTGTGCCCTCTGGCCCTAGACTCTCCCACCAGTGGAAACATCCTCTCCACATCCACTCGATCCAGGCCTTTCATTATTCTGTAAGATTCAATGAGGTCCCCCCTCAACCTTCTAAGCTCCAGTGAGTACAAGCCCAGTGTCGTCAAATGCTCATCATATGCTAACCCACTCATTCCTGGGATCATTCTTGTAAACCTGCTCTGGACCCACTCCAGAGCCAGCACATCCTTCCTCAGATATGGGGCCCAGATTAGCTCAACGTTCTTCAAATGCAGCCTAACCAGAGCCTTGTAGAGCCTCAGCCTAGTCCTAGACTACTCAACCCCTCGAGTCCTGGCAACAGTCCCCAGTCAACTTCATTACAGTGCGGGAACTGTTCACCTTCACCTCCCGGTTTACTGGGAGCTTGCTGTGTGCGAATCACGTGCCTGTGCCCGTAACAATGACACAATGCACTTCAGTCTGAAGGAGGGTCTCGACCCCAAACGTCACCCATTCCTTCTCTCCAGAGATGCTGCCTGTCCCACTGAGTTACTCCGGCATTTTGTGTTTATCTCCCTGTAATCATGTCAGTTTACCCTGGTTGTTCCATAGAAACATAGAAACATAGAAATTAGGTGCAGGAGTAGGCCATTTGGCCCTTCGAGCCTGCACCGCCATTCGATATGATCACGGCTGATCATCCAACTCAGTATCCCATCCCTGCCTTCTCTCCATACCCCCTGATCCCTTCAGCCACAAGGGCCACATCTAACTCCCTCTTAAACATAGCCAACGAACTGTGGCCTCAACTACCTTCTGTGGCAGAGAATTCCACAGATTCACCACTCTCTGTGTGAAAAATGATTTTCTCATCTCGGTCCTAAAAGATTTCCCTCTTATCCTTAAACTGTGACCCCTAGTTCTGGACTTCCCCAACATCGGGAACAATCGTCCTGCATCTAGCCTGTCCAACCGCTTAAGAATTTTGTAAGTTTCTATAAGATTCCCCCTCAATCTTCTAAATTCTAGCGAGTACGAGCCGAGTCTATCCAGTCTTTCTTCATATGAAAGTCCTGCCATCCCAGGAATCAGGAATTCCCATTTACTCCCACATCGATACTAACTCATTGGAGGCTTTTAACTATCTCTAATCAGACTGTATTTTGCACACTTCATCTTTTATCTGTACACTGTGTACAGTGTGACTGAAATCATGTACAGTCTTTTCTTTGACTGTAGAGCCCGCAACTGTTCCTCAATACATGTAACGATAATAAACTAAACTAAATTAAACAAAATATGCAGGTTAGACAGGCACAAAGTGCTGGAGTAACTCAGCAGGACAGGCAGCATCTCTGGAGAGAAGGAATTGGTGACATTTCTGGGTCGAGTCCTTTCTTCTGCAGAAGAAGAAATGGGCCTGAAGAAGGGTCTCGACCCGAAACATCACCTCTTCCTTCTCTCCAGAGATGCTGCCTGACCCGCTGAGTTACTCCAGTGCTTTGTTTATATCTTTGGTATAAACCAGCATCTGCAGTTCCTAGTTTCTACTAAAGGTTAACTCACTACTGTGACAATTAGGTTACACAAAAAAGCTGGAGAAACTCAGCGGGTGCAGCAGCATCTATGGAGCGAAGGAAATAGGCAACGTTTCGGGCCGAAACCCTTCTTCAGACGAGTGACAATTACCCCAGGTGTTTAGCTGAGTGGCAGAAATGAGACATTTAATGAGAGTATGGTGAGAATAAACGATAGGATTAATGTCAATGGGTGGTTTGTGGTCAGCATGTCTTTGGTGGGCTGAAGGGTCTGTTTCGGCATTATAGCTCTTCGAGACTCTACTGATAATGAAAAGGATTGTTCCTGGTGAGGATTGGCGCAATTTTAGAGTGATTCAGCGTGGAAACAGGCCTTTCGGCCCATCTTAACCACACCGGCCAACATGCCCCCATCTACACTAGTCCCGCCCGCCCGTGTTTACCCCACATCCCTCCAAATCTGTCCCATCCATGTATCTGTCTAACTGTTTCTTGAATGGTGCGATAGTCCCAGCCTCAACTACCTCCTCTGGCAGCTTGTTCCATACACCCACTTACACTGTGTAAAAAAGTTACCCCTCGGATTCCTATTAAATCTTTTTCCCTTCACCTTAAACCTATGTCCTCTGGTCCTTGATTCCCCTACTCTGGGCAAGAGACATAGAAACATAGAAACATAGAAATTAGGTGCAGGAGTAGGCCATTCGGCCCTTCGAGCCTGCACCGCCATTCAATATGATCATGGCTGATCATCCAACTCAGTATCCCGTACCTGCCTTCTCTCCATACCCCCTGATCCCCTTAGCCACAAGGGCCACATCTAACCCCCTCTTAAATATAGCCAATGAACTGGCCTTGACTACCCTCTGTGGCAGAGAGTTCCAGAGATTCACCACTCTCTGTGTGAAAAAAGTTCTTCTCATCTCGGTTTTAAAGGATTTCCCCTCTATCCTTAAGCTGTGACCCCTTGTCCTGGACTTCCCCAACATCGGGAGCAATCTTCCTGCATCTAGCCTGTCCAACCCCTTAAGAATTTTGTAAGTTTCTATAAGATCCCCTCTCAATCTCCTAAATTCTAGCGAGTATAAACCAAGTCTATCCAGTCTTTCTTCATATGAAAGTCCTGCCATCCCAGGAATCAGTCTAGTGAACCTTCTCTGTACTCCCTCTATGGCACGAATGTCTTTCCTCAGATTTGGAGACCAAAACTGTACGCAATACTCCAGGTGTGGTCTCACCAAGACCCTGTACAACTGCAGTAGAACCTCCCTGCTCCTATACTCAAATCCTTTTGCTATGAAAGCTAACATACCATTCACTTTCTTCACTGCCTGCTGCACCTGCATGCCTACTTTCAATGACTGGTGTACCATGACACCCAGGTCTCGCTGCATCTCCCCTTTTCCCAGTTGGCCACCATTTAGATAATAGTCTGCTTTCCTGTTTTTGCCACCAAAATGGATAACCTCACATTTATCGTGCGGATTTCTGTGGATCTACCCGGTTTATTCCTTTCATGATTTTATACACAATTTCTGTCGAAGAGATGAATGTGTGGCTCAGCGGTAGAGATGCTGCATTACAGCTCGTGCAGCTCCAGAGACCCGGGTTCGATCCTGACTACGGGCGCTGTCTGTACGGAGGTTGTTCGTTCTCCCGCGATCGCGTGGTCTTCGGTTTCCTCCCCCACGCCAAAGACGTGCAGGCTTACAGTTTAATGGGCTTGGTGTAAGTGTAAATTGTCCCTGGGGTGGGTCGGGTGATGTTAGTGTGCGGGGATCGCTGGCCAGCCCAGCGTGGACTCGGTGGGCCTGAGGGCAAGTTTCCGCGCAGTATGTCTCAACTAAACTCAACTAAACCTTGTATTTGCAACTTTACTTGGTCACAAGTTGGTACTGGAAGGGCTGATCGGGATACAAAATGGCTGCTGCGGTGTGAGGTGGTAGGTGACCTTGCCCAGAGTTCTGGGTCACCAGTATGTGAGGGGGCCTGATCATGGTGCCTCTCCTAATGCCTGGCCCTGAGCAGTAGATAATCGTCGATCTTTACCATTAGGTGGTGGTTTGACATCTGCATCTCCTTGCTGGTTCGAGCTTTCAGATTGTCCTGACTCTGTGAGATAAAAAGAGACGTGTGGTCAGAACTAGGATTCTCTGTCTATCATTCAACCAAACACCGCCCCACAGCAAACGCCAACATGGCCTCCTCATAACTTCACCTCTGAACTTTCACCTCACATGGCCGCCTGAAACATTTGACGTTTTCTAGTCGGGGGGCACTGGTTGCCGGGGAAACTTTTGCCAAACGTATTCAAATTAGTTCACACCTCGAAACAGAAGGCGGGGGGGTCCCCAACCGGAAACATCACACATTCCTTCTCCCCAGAGATGCTGCATGACATAAGAGATTAGTGTGCAAACTTAAAGCACACGGTATTGGGGGTTCAGTATTGATGTGGATAGAGAACTGGCTGGCAGACAGGAAGCAAAGAGTAGGAGTAAACGGGTCCTTTTCACAATGGCAGGCTGTGACTAGTGGGGTACCGCAAGGCTCAGTGCTGGGACCCCAGCTATTTACAATATATATTAATGATTTGAATGAAGGAATTGAATACAACATCTCCAAGTTTGCGGATGACACGAAGCTGGGGGCCAGTGTTAGCTGTGAGGAGGATGCTAGGAGGCTGCAAGGTGACTTGGATAGGCTGGGTGAGTGGGCAAATGCATGGCAGATGCAGTATGATGTGGATAAATGTGAGGTTATCCACTTTGGTGGCAAAAATAGGAAAGTAGACTATTATCTGAATGGTGGCCGATTAGGAAAAGGGGAGATGCAACGAGACCTGGGTGTCATGGTACACCAGTCATTGAAAGTAGGCATGCAGGTGCAGCAGGCAGTGAAGAAAGCGAATGGTATGTTAGCATTCATAGCAAAACGATCTGAGTATAGGGGCAGGGAGGTTCTAC
>NC_073415.1:1376796-1481796 GCF_028641065.1 Leucoraja erinaceus | reverse complement strand
GGTATAAATGTAAATTGTCCCCAGTGTGTGTAGGATAGTGTTAGTGTGCGGGGATCGCTGGTCGGCACGGACTCGGTGGGCCGAAGGGCCTGTTTGTGTGCTGTATCTCTAAACTAAACTAAACTTTAGACATATAGCACAGTGAATGTGTCACGATCACTAAAGCTCATCAGCCTCTGAATCTAAGGAAGGGTCTCGACCCGAAACGACACCTATTCCTTCTCTCCAGAGATGCTGCCTGACCCGCTGAGTTACTCCAGTTTTTTGTGCCTATCTTTGGTTTAAACCAGCATCTGCAGTTCCTTCCTACACACTGGGCCTAATTTAGTTTAGTTTAGAGATACAGCGTGGAAACAGGCCCTTCAGCCCACCGAGTCCGTGCCGACCAGCGATCCCCGAACACTAACACTATCCTACACACACTAGGGACAATTTACGATTTCACCGTGGTATATTAGCCTACAAACCTGTATGTCTTTGGAGTGTGGGAGGAAACTGGAGCACCCGGAGAAAACCAACGCTGTCATGGGGAGAACGTGCAAACTCCGTACAGACAGCATCTGTAGTCACGTGAGTGGTGGCTTCTGTAAATTGTCCCTAGTGTGTTTAGGATGGTGTTAATGTATGGGGGAATCACTGGTTGACATGGACTGGATGGGCCGAAGGGCCTGTTTCCATACTGTACCTACATAGACTAAATTCTAAAGGTTGGCTTTAAACGGGCTGCGGTGGGGCTTTTCATTTGGTGTGAAAGAAAAATGACCTCATGATGAAAAACAATGTTTGTTTATCAAAATTATATAGATTTGGCAGCTCTAACGAGAATCTCCAAGCAAAAAATGGCACAAAGTGCTGGGAGCAACTCAGTGGGTCGGGCAGCATCTCTGGAGAACATGGGTAGGGAGTGTTCTGGTTGGGACCCTTCTTCCGACTGATAGTAGTGAGGGGATGGGCAGGGATGGGAACAGGGCAAGGTTAAGGTGGAATGTATAGGAAGGAACTACAGATGCTGGTTTACACCGAAGATAGACACAAGATACTGGAGTAACTCAGCAGGACAGGCAGCATCTCTGCATTCCAAAGGCTTCCGACCTGAAACGTCACCCATTCCTTCTCTCCAGAGATGCTGCCTGACCTGCAGAGTTACTCCAGCACTCTGTGTCTATCTTCCCTGAAAACAATTAGACCATCAGACAGAAACACAGAAATATAGAAATTAAGGGCTCAACGGGAGGCCATTTGGCCCATTGTGTCCATGCCAACAAAATGGGTCAATTTGTGCAATAATTTGATCCTTTCCAATAGAATATATGAAATTTCCAGATTTAACCAACTAGTTAAAGAAGGGTCCTCCCACACTCCAAAAACATAGAGGTTTGTAGGTTAATTGGCTTGGAATAAATGTAAATTATCCCGAGTGTGTGTAGGATAGTGCTAGTGTACAGGGTGATCGCTGGTCGGCATGGACTTGGTGGGCCGAAGGGCCTGTTTCCGGGCTGTATCTCTAAATTAAACTAAACTAAACTAAAACACATTACAATAAGAATACATAAATTATCAGAGGGTCCCCCACAGCCGAACTGAAGACCCAGGAGACTGCCGGCCTGCAGGGGGAGCCGCCGAGCCGGCCCCAGCCGGTCCCTTAAAGACCAGAGAGCGGGAGTATGGAGGGTGCTGGCGACGACAACTGGCGGGAGGGGTGAGGAGTGAAGCTGGAGGAGAGGAGAGGGAACCGGGGTCTGGCCCACCGCGCCCTCGCCGTATTGGTTGCGGGAAGCTCCAATCCCCGGGGAACCACAGTGGACGGGCGAGGAGAGGGATGACTGAGGACGGTGGTGGCTGTAGGCCCCACAGCAGCCTGGGGCTCGCCTGGATCAGGCACCGCTCATAGCAACTAGAGCGTGGACTGGACTTGGAAAATGGCGCCAAAACATGGCGCCTTCTGCACGCAGGATCGGCGGACAATTTCTGTACTTGGGGTTATGGAAACACTCTACCAGACGGCTTGTATGGAAAATAATTTCACCCTGTTAACATTTCACACATGTGACAATGAAAGCATCATTGAACCACGCTGGAAACTTGAGCAACACCCAAGATGCTGGAAGAACTCAGCATGTCCGGAGGGAATGGACAGATGATGTTTCGGTTCGAGTCCCTCCTTCTTTCCCGACCGCAAATATCGACTGTTCATTCCCGCCACAGATGCTGCCTGACCTGCCGAGTTCCTCCGCCACTTCTTGTTTTCTTCAAGAAATCAAAATTGCCTCAGAGGGTTAAGGTGGGAAACTCAATTGAATTGTTCAAAATGGCCGGGAATTTTCACGGAGAGGTAAGGATTTGTTCCCATTGCCAGGAGGCTGGTATCGCAGTTATTTTTAATTTTGCCTCTGCGCTTCCAATAACAGCCCCTGTTCTTATAAAAACATGATCTCAGATAGAAACTTTGATCGTAAATAGAAAGGCTGCAGCGAAGCTTCGTAGTCTGGGCCTCTCTGTCCCACAATCACAGATTCAGTCACTCAAAACCCAAAGTGTATAAATAATATAATGCGTAACACATAAAACAAAACAGAATTGGCCCTGATCTAAAGCTCCTTGAGTATATTTGTCTGGAATGGAGAGAGCCTTCGCTGGAAGGAACGGATTCATTATTTCCCTTACAGTTAGACTTCTCGCCTTGCTGACTTCTGGCAGCCATTTTAGAACTTGGCAGCCATTTTAGAGCAGCTCCAACAGCAAGCATTCTCCTCTCCCGCGAATTACCAGGCATCAACCTTGGGCACGTTTAATGTTACTCGGGAGAGCAAAAGCAGAATAAGAGGAATTTCCAAGAGGTGGGGAGGGTTAGGTTTTTTTCCCCCCACAGTTAATATACTTAACCGTTTCACGAGGTTACTGGGGATGGTGCGTGCTTTATCAAAGATCTCCTCCGGTGGCTCCTCTACCTGTTTATTTCCCAGACCGGGGTTAGCCGCCAGTTCCTGGCGCCCTCCCCTTCACTCGGACGGGCACTGCCGATGATGCCAGGCTTGTGCCAGTGCCACCTGGTTGGTTGTAATCTCTCCGTGCCATGTTCGGGGTATGGGGGGGGGGGGGGGGAGGAGACGGGGGGGTGAGAGAGGCAGGAATGGGCGAGGGGTGACCCAAGAACCAAAGCAGACCCCCGTTTGGGATTATTTAAAGCCCCTTGAGAATGCCCCCCCCCTCCCCCCCCTCCAACACCACCACTCTGCCAACCAGAGTCAATGCCAACATATCTCACTCCACGGAACCTATTAAATCACGCTCGCCAACAACCCACACCGCGCCTACTATACAGAAGCCCAACTATATAGTGAGCTGACTCTTATTAAATAGACACAGCTGCCAGGGAAACGGCTTTCTAGAAGCAAAAGTTTATCATCTGTGCAAACCAGTTTAGAACATGTTGTACCCACAGCCCTTACTAAAATAATACACTACATATGGTGCGGTGTGGTGTATAAAAAGCTTACTGCTGAAACAGTATGAGTAACATCCTTTCTCTCCCCACTCTCACTCCTGTCTTCCCTCTCCCTCTCCCTCTCCCTCCCTCTCTCCCTCTCTCCCTCTCTCTCTCTCTCTCTCTCTCTCGGTTTTTTACAGCAACATACTTCACTGCTCAAGCAGAACACCTCTTCTCTTTCACTAATAAGGCATTATGAACCATTTTTTTCTCCTGATGTGTGCTTCTGAAAGAGATGCTAATACCAGCTTGCCTCAGCCCCCTTACACAAAGTTTAGCTTAGTTTAGTTTGGAGATACAGCACGGAAACAGGCCCTTCGGCCCACCGAGTTTCCACCGACCAGCGATCCCCGCACACTAACACTATCCTACACTCACCAGGGACAATTTTTACATTTACTCCAAGCCAATTAACCAACAAACTTGGACATAGAAACATAGAAACATAGACAATAGGTGCAGGAGTAGGCCATTCGGCCCTTCGAGCCTGCACCGCCATTCAATATGATCATGGCTGATCATCCAACTCAGTATCCCGTACCTGCCTCTCCATACCCCCTGATCCCTTTAGCCACAAGGGCCACATCTAACTCCCTCTTAAATATAGCCAATGAACTGTGGCCTCAACTACCTTCTGTGGCAGAGAATTCCACAGATTCACCACTTTCTGTGTGAAAAATGTTTTCCTCATCTCGGTTCTTAAAGATTTCCCCCTTATCCTTAAACTGTGACCCCTTGTTTTTGGATTTCCCCAACATCGGGAACAATCTTCCTGCATCTAGCCTGTCCAACCCCTTAAGAATTTTGTAAGTTTCTATAAGATCCCCCCTCAATCTTCTAAATTCTAGCGAGTACAAACCGAGTCTATCCAGTCTTTCTTCATATGAAAGTCCTGACATCCCAGGAATCAGTCTGGTACGTCTTTGGAGTGTGGGAGGAACCGAAGTTCTCGGAGAAAATGCACGCAGGTCACGGGGAGAACGTGCAAACTCCATACAGCCAGCACCCGTAGTCAGGATGGAGCCCGGGTCTCTGGCGCTGTGAGCGCTGTAAGGCAGCAACTCTACCGCTGCGCTCGTTTTTCTGCGCTGTGCCGTTGAACTCATTCTTTTTCTCCAGAGCCGTTGAGTTACTCCAGCATTTGGGTTCAGTTGAGTTTATTGTCACGTGTAACGAGGTACAGTGAAAAGCTTTTGTTGCGTGCTATCCAGTCAGCGGAAAGACAATACGTGTCTACCAATTACAATGGAAGGTAGACAAAAATGCTGGAGAAACTCAGCGGGTGAGGCAGCATCTATGGAGCGAAGGAAATAGGCAACGTTTCGGGTCGAAACCCTTCTTCAGACAAAACGTTTTGACCCGAAACGTTGCCTATTTCCTCCGCTCCATAGATGCTGCCTCACCCACTGAGTTTCTCCAGCGTTTTTGTCTACCTTCGATTTTCCAGCATCTGCAGTTCCTTCTTAAACATAATTACAATTGAGCCCTTTGCGGTGTGCAGATAGGATAAGGGAATAACGTTTAGTGCAAGAAGGCCAATAAAGTCCGATCAAGGATAATCCGAGGGTCTCCAATGAGGTAGATAGTAGTACAGGACAGCTCTCCAGTTGTGGCAGGATGGGTCAGTTGCCTGGTAGGAGCTATCCCCCTGCACCTTGCCCAGAGTTAGGGACATTGGGATGATCTCCAGATCAAACAGAAGATACAAGCTTCCCAGGAATGTGGTGGGCACTGAGCCGTTGTGGGATGGTCTGATTTGGGCACACATTGAGGCTCCAGGACATACGGGACCCGTAACTCTCTCTCCGTTCCATTGTGACATTGAACAGCTGCAAGGCCAGCGAGGATGTTGGCTTTAGAGGTGGCAGATGGGTGCGAAATGGTGTGAGACCTTCCCGCCTGGGAATGCATCTGGAGAACCCAACTATTGCGGGCGATGGCTCAGCGGTAGAGTTGCTGCCTCACAACGATTACAGCACCAGAGACCCGGGTTCATCCCGACTACGGGCGCTGTCTGTACGGAGTTTGCACGTTCTCCCCGTGACCTGCGTGGGTTTCCTCCGAGATAGAAACATAGAAACATAGGAATTAGGTGCAGGAGTAGGCCATTCGGCCCTTCGAGCCTGCACCGCCATTCAATATGATCATGGCTGATCATCCAACTCAGTATCCCGTACCTGCCTTCTCTCCATACCCCCTGATCCCCTTAGCCACAAGGGCCACATCTAACTCCCTCTTAAATATAGCCAATGAACTGGCCTCAACTACCCTCTGTGGCAGAGAGTTCCAGAGATTCACCACTCTCTGTGTGAAAAAAAGTTCTTCTCATCTCGGTTTTAAAGGATTTCCCCCTTATCCTTAACCTGTGACCCCTTGTCCTGGACTTCCCCAACATCGGGAACAATCTTCTTGCATCTAGCCTGTCCAACCCCTTAAGAATTTTGTACGTTTCTATAAGATCCCCCCTCATTCTTCTAAATTCTAGCGGGTACAAGCCGAGTCTATCCAGTCTTTCTTCATATGAAAGTCCTGCCATCCCCTGGAATCAGTCTGGTGAACCTTCTCTGCACTCCCTCTATGGCAATAATGTCCTTCCTCAGATTTGGAGATCTTTGGTTTCCTGCCACACTCCAAAGACGTACAGGTCTGTATGTTAATTGGCTTGGTGTAAATGTACACTGTCCCTAGTGTGTGCAGGATAGTGTTAGTGTGCGGGGATCGCTGGTCGGCGCGGACTCGGTGGGCCGAAGGGCCTGTTGCCACCCTGTATCTTTAAACTAAGCTAAACTAAAAACTAAACTAAATTTGTGGCTGTGAACTTCATTCCCCTGCTCTCGTGGAAAACATTGTGTGTTTGTGTCATGACATCCACCGTCAGACTATAAAAGCTCTGCCCTCAGCTCCCCGAACATCTGCAGAGATCACGGTCACCAAACCAGCCGTAACCTTGCTCACCTCTGCCAAAGCCTACACACTTAATGAATTCTGATAACCTGTCCCCGATCTGAAACATCATCAGCTTTTCTCCACACCTCAAAGTCATCGAGTCATGGAGTACCACAGGCCCTTCGACCCAACTTGCCCACATCGACCAACGTGTCCCAGCTACACCAGTCCCACCTGCCTACATTTGGCCCATATCCCTCCAAACCTGTCGTTTCCATGCACCTGTCTAACTGTTTCTTAAACGTTGCGATAGTCCCTGCCTCAACTACCTCCTCTGGCAGCTTGTTCCATACACCCACCACCCTTTGTGAGAAAAGGTTACCCTTCAGATTCCTATTAAATCTTCCCCCCTTCACAAACCCATCTCCTCTGGTTACTGATCCCTGCACTCTGGACAAGAGACTCCGTGCATTTTCACACAGAGAGTGGTGAATTTGTGGAATTCTCTGCCACAGAAGGTAGTTGAGGTCAGTTTATTGGCTATATTTAAGAGGGAGTTAGATGTGACCCTTGTGGCTAAAGAGATCAGGGGGTATGGAGAGAAGGCAGGTACAGGATACTGAGTTGGATGATCAGCCATGATCATATTGAATGGCGGTGCAGGCTCGAAGGGCCGAATGGCCTACTCCTGCACCTATTTTCTATGTTTCTATGTTTCTATGTTTACCTGATCAATTCCTCTCATGATTTTGTACACCTCTATTAGATCACCCCTCATCCTCCTGCACTCCAAGGAATAGAGTCCCACCCTTCCCAATCCAAAAACGTACAGCTTTGTAGGCAAATCGGCATGGTAAATTGTACAAAATAGTCACTAGTGTGTGTAGGATAGTGCTAGTGAGCGGGAATCACTGGTCAGCACGGACTCAATGGGCCGAAGGGCCTGTTTCCGCGCTGTGTCTCTCAACTAAACTAAAAGACCCACCGAATGTTTCTGTTCTTATTCAACGTAACCATTCCCCTGAAGATTGACACAAAAAGCTGGAGTAACTCAGCGGGTCAGGCAACATCTCTGGAGAAAAGGAATAGGTGACGTTTTGGTTCAAGACCGTCTTCAGACTGTTCTTCTCTTGTGTTCTGGACCCCATTTTATAAATAGTCAACTCGTTTGCACTTCGCTGACTGATGTAGGATACGATTGTGTGTTGATCTTGGACTCCATGCATCGGAGATACCTTGTAATTACACTTTTGTTTAGTGTCGTTTAGTTTAGTTTAGTTTCATTGTTGAGTTTAGTTGAGTTTAATTTAGTTTAGTTTAGTTTAGTTTAGTTTAATTAATTGTCACTTCTACCGTACAGGAGAAGCGCTAGTTCGATCTAAGAAGGAACTGCAGATGCTGATTTACACCAAAGATAGACACAAAATGACAACAAAAGACTACAAAAAGCAGTAAACACTGCCCAGTCCATCATCGGCTCTGACCTTCCTTCCATCGAGGGGATCTATCGCAGTCGCTGCCTCAAAAAGGCTGTCAGTATCATCAAAGACCCACACCATCCTGGCCACACACTCATTTCCCTGCTACCTTCAGGTAGAAGGTACAGGAGCCTGAAGACTGCAACGTCCAGGTTCAGGAATAGTTACTTCCCCTCAGCCATCAGGCTATTAAACCTGGCTCGGACAAAACTCTGATTATTAATAACCCATTTTCTGGTATCTGCACTTCATCAGTTTATTTATTCATGTGTGTATATATTTATATTATGGTGTATGGACACACTGATCTGTTTTGTAGTCAATGCCTACTATGTTCTGTGTGCTGAAGCAAAGCTAGAATTTCATTGTCCTATACAGGGATACATGACAATAAACTCACTTGAACTTGAACTTGAACTTGAACTTGAAATGCTGGAGTATCTCCACAAGTCAGGCAGCATCTCTGGAGAAAAAGAATAGGTGACGTTTCGTGTTGCAACCCTTCTTCAGAAAAGCTTTCCTTCTGCTGTCTCCGATTGTGTGCAAAGTGCTTGCAGATTGCCCCAGCTAGTCCAAGGTCACTCTAGAAATGTAACACTTCCGTTCCTCTCCAGTGCGGGCTACTTGAACCAGGGAGGACAACATCCCATTGGGCTGAGATCATTCAAGGAAGCACAGAGGCTTGGATGGAAAATCAAAGAGGAGAGGTCCTGATTCGGGTTTCAGGAATTCCTTGTGCCATGGAATCTTGAGAAGCCTCAGAGGTAACCTTAACCCAGTCTGAAGAAGAGTCCTGACTCAAAATCAAAATGACTCAAAATGGAGTCTGAAGAAAGGTCCTGACTCAAAATGGAGTCTGAAGAAGGGTCCTGACCTGAAACGCCACCTATCCATGTTCTCCAGAGTTGCCACCTGACCCACAAAGTCAAGGGCCTGTCCCACTGTACGAGGTAATTCAAGAGTTCACCCGAGCTTTCCCCTGATTCGAACTCTGGAGAATGTCCGTAGCGGGTCCGTAGGAGTTCGTGGATGTCACGTTGCGGCTCGTACGACTCGGGAAATCCGGTAAACTCGTGACGTTTTTTCAACACTGTGAAAAATGTCCACGAGTAAAAAAATACTCGCGATGAAAAAATGGTTACTTTTTACTCGTACGAGCCCCTACGAGACATCCACGGACTCCTATGGACCCACTACGAGGTCAGTATTTGGACTGAGAGAGTCTAGAGTAATACATCGCGGAAACAGGCCCTTTGCCCTTCTAGTTCAGTTTAGTTTACTGTCACGTGTATCGAGGTACAGTGAAAAGCTTTTGTTGCGTGCTAACCAGTCAGCGGAAAGACAATACATGATTACAATCGAGCCATTTACAGTGTGTAGATACAGGATAAGGGAATAATGTTTAGTGCAAGGTAAAGCCAGTAAAGTCCAATCAAGGATAGTCCGAGGGTCACCGATGAGGTAGATAGTAGTTCAGGACCCCTCTCTAGTTTAGTTTAGAGATACAGTGGGGAAACTGGACATTCGACCCACCGAGTCCACGGTGACCAGCAATCCCCGAACGCTAACACTAGGGACAATTTTACATTTATACCAAGCCAATTAACCTACAAATCTGCACGTCTTTGGAGTGTGGGAGGAAACCGGAGCACCTGGAGAAAACCCACGCAGGTCACGGGGAGAACTCTGTACAGGATGGAACCCGGGTCTCTGGCGCTGTGAGGCAGCAACTCTACCACTGCACCACCGTGCTGACACAATGTGTTTGGTGGGAGAAAGGTGGGGAGGGGAGGAGAAGGTTGCAGCATGAGGAGGAGGGGAAGGGAGGGTAGGGGAGGGGAGGAGGGTTGGGGGAGGGAGGTGATTGGGGAGGGGGGGGAAGATTGGGGAGGGGGAGGGGAGGGGGGAGGGGAGGGTTGGGGAGGGGAAGGGGAGGATGGGAGGGGGAGGGATTGAGGAGGAGGAGGGGGAGGGGAGGGGAGGGGGGGGGAGGGGAGGGGGGAGGGGAGGATTGGGGGGAGGGGAGGGGAGGGTTGGGGAGGGGAGGGGTGGGGAGGGGGGGGGGGTTGGGGTTTGGGAGGGAGGGTTGGGGAGGGGAGGGTTGGG
This sequence comes from Leucoraja erinaceus, assembly GCF_028641065.1. Taxonomy (NCBI): domain Eukaryota; kingdom Metazoa; phylum Chordata; class Chondrichthyes; order Rajiformes; family Rajidae; genus Leucoraja; species Leucoraja erinaceus. The sequence goes on along the minus strand of NC_073415.1, from coordinate 1,471,839 downwards.
GAGGGGAGGGTTGAGGAGGGAGAACTGGGAGGGTTGGGGAGGGAGGGGGAGGGTTGGGGAGGGGAGGGGGGGAGGGGAGGAGGGGAGGGGAGGAGGGGAGGGGAGGGGAGGGGAGGATTGGTGAGGGCATGATTGGGGAGGGGAGGGGAGCAGGAGGGAGGATGGTAAAGGGGGGCCATGGTGGAGGCGAGCAGGCTTGGGAAAGAGTTAAAAGCTCCATGGCTGACGAATGCTGTGGGGCACCATTTGGTGCCAAGTTGAGTGGGGGCGTGTGCCAAGACAGAGGCGTGAGGGTTGTGTGGGCAGCCTGTGTGTGCCATGCAGGAAGATTAAACCCCGTACCGTGCTTTTCCAAGTGGAAAACGAGTGCGGAGTCCCAGACCGACCCCCGTCAGCCCTTGTGCATTGAAGCTGGGCTCGGCCGTGCCAACTTGCGGACAGAGTGGAGGAACAATGAGACAAAGCTCGGGACCGCCTGCGTTTGCCAAGAATGCCAGAGTGGCTCCATTAACCCGTTGCGTGGCAGCAGGGACGGGCACTGCAGAGTAAACAAGCTGCGTGAAATATTTATCACGCCAGCCCAGACTGTGCCGCAATGCAGCCCCAGCGAGCCAATCGGCGCCAGGCCCTCGCCTCTCCCCACCCTCCACCGCCCACCTCTCCCCTCCCCTCCATTCCCCACCCACTCTCTCTCTCTGTCTCTCTCTCTCCTTCGTCCTTGCTGTAGTCACGGTCGGTGCCCGGGCAGCCACGGTGCCAACCGGCGGTACAGCGGGCACGGCGGGCAGTGGAGGCGAGAGGGAGCGAGGGAGGCAGACGGGGGCAGAGCAGTGCAGTCCACACAGGCGGCAAACCTCTGGCGTGTGCGATGGGGGGGCATGGGAGATCGTGTGTGTGTGTGTGTCTTTCTCTCTCTAGAACACACGCGCACACACACGCACACACATGCCCATGCACAGATACAATCCCATGTGCGTACACACACACACAGACACGCACACGTTCGTGCATTGACATGAACATATGCCCCGCAGGGTGGAGTTGCTGCCTCACAGCGCCAGAGACCCGGGTTCCATCCCGACTACGGGTGCTGTCTGTACAGAGTTTGTACGTTCTCACCGTGATTTTCTCCGAGGCCTTCAGTTTCCTCCCACACACTCCAAAGACGTGCAGGTTTGTAGGTTAATCGGCTTGGTATGAATGTAAATTGTCCCTAGTGTGTGCAGTGTAGTGTTAGTGTGTGGGGATCGCTGGCCGGCATGGACTCGGTGGGCCGAAGGGCCTGTTTCCGCTCTATATCTATGTAACATTCCACACACGCACACATGTAAATGCATACATTCCCATGCATACACACAATCGCATGTGCGGGCACACACAAACACGCACATATCCATGCATTTGCATGAACATATGCCTGCAGATATTGCACGCACACGCACACGCACACGCTTGCACACGCAATCCGTGGTACAAGCACACTGGCGGGCACTTTGAGCGGCAAGATTGCGATAGGCCTCCCTCATGTGCCCTCATATACACACCTGCCAACCATCGGCCCACCACACTAGGCTCCCACGTGCAGTTGCGGCCTACTCTGAAGGTGCTGCATGCAGTTGGATTTGGGCCCTGGATGATGTAACGCTGAGGCTCTATCAGGTGCTGGTCAGGCCGCATTTGGAATATTGTGAGCAATTCTGGGCCCCTAATCTGAGGAAAGATGTGCTGGCTCAGGAGGAGGTTTACAAGAATGATCCCAGAAATGAGTAGGGTAGACCAGTGGCTCCCAACTTTTTTTAGCTCATGGCCCCCCTTGGGATCTTTTAATTTTTCTGTGCCCCCCCCCCCCCCCCGACATTATTAGCGGAAAAAAAAAAAGTACTTCAATATTATAATACCTTCCATAAAAATATCAGTGTCTATTAATTGCACATATATTCTCTTTTATGCTATTCCACAAACATCAAAAATATTTCAACTACATAGATTTAAATTTATTAGAACTGACATTTAGGAGGCAACAGGGTGGTAGCTCTGTGGCCCCCTTCATTGAACCTGTGGCCCCTCAAATCCCAACATTTTTCTGTGCCCCCCCCCCCCCCCCCCCCCCCCCCCCACCTGAAATTTGCCATGTGGCCCCAGGTTGGTAATCACTGGGTTAACCTATGATGAGCATTTGACGGCACTGGGCCTGTACTAGCTGGAGTTTAGAAGGATGAGGGGGTACCTCATTGAAACTTACATAGCGAAAGGCTTTGATAGAGTGGATGTGGAGAGGATGTTTCCACTAGTGGGAGAGTCTAGGACCAGAGGTCACAGCCTCAGAATCATGGCTGATCATCTAAAATTAGTACCCCGTTCCTGCTTTCTCCCCATATCCCTTGATTCCTTTAGCCCCCAGAGCTATACCCATTTGTACTAGTTTCAGTTGGCCTACTGAGTTTCATTGTCTGTAACTAGTTTTCACCCTGGCCACAGCCATCAATTGACTGCTTCCTTTATCGTCGTTACTTTATTGCATATCTTTCATTCACTTGTTCGATATCTCTCTACATCACTTTCTACATCTCTCCTTTCCCTTTCCCCCGACTCTCAGTCTGAAGAAGGGTCTCGACCCGAAACGTCACCCATTCCGTCTCTCCAGAGATGCTGCCTGTCCCGCTGAGTTATTCCAGCATTTTGTGTCTGCCTTCGATTTAAACCAGCATCTGCTGTTCTTCAACACACAATAAATGCACTCATTTCAGATAACCAGCCAATCCAATCTTGCATCCAGCATTTTCAGATTTTCTCCCTCTCTCCATTCCCTCTTTTCCAATTATCTAACCTTCCACCCGTTGCCTGCGTCCCACCTGCTCCCAGACACGGTGGCGCAGCGTGTAGAGTTCCCGCCCCACAGCGCCAGAGTCCCGGGATTACCATCCCGACTCCATGTGCTTCATTTCATTTGGTTCAGTTTAGAGATACAGCGCGGAACCAGGCCCTTCAGCCCACCGAGTCCGTGCTGACCAGCGATCCCCGCACACTAACACTATCCTACACACACTAGGGACAATCTTACATTTACACCAAGCCAATTAACCTACAAACCTGCACGTCGTTGGAGTGTGGGAGGAAACCAAAGATCTCAGAGAAAACCCGCGCAGGTCACGGGGAGAACGTACAAACAGTGAGGCAGCAACTCTACCGTGCCACACGGGTGCTTTCTGTATGGGGTTTCTACCTGTGACCCCGTGGGTTTTCTCCGAGTGCTCCAGTTTCCTCCCACACTCCATGGGCGTACAAGTTTGTAGGTTAATTGTATTGTATTGTATTGTATTCAAATTTATTGTCATTGTCTCAATTTGAGACAACGAAATGAATTTCCCTTACAGGCAGTATCATTAAAAAAATCACAAACAAATAAATAAGTAGTAAATAAATAATAAAACATATCTCTAGATATAGATGGTTTATACTCTCTAGAATTTAGGAGATTGAGAGGGGATCTTATAGAAACTTACAAAATTCTTAAGGGGTTGGACAGGCTAGATGCAGGAAGATTGTTCCCGATGTTAGGGAAGTCCAGGACAAGGGGTCACAGCTTAAGGGTAAGGGGGAAATCCTTTAAAACCGAGATGAGAAGAACTTTTTTCACATAGAGAGTGGTGAATCTCTGGAACTCTCTGCCACAGAGGGTAGTTGAGGCCACAGTTCATTGGCTATATTTAAGAGGGAGTTAGATGCGGCCCTTGTGGCTAAGGGGATCAGGGGGTATGGAGAGAAGGCAGGGGTGGGATACTGAGTTGGATGATCAGCCATGATCATATTGAATGGCGGTGCAGGCTCGAAGGGCCAAATGGCCTCTACTCCTGCACCTAATTTCTATGTTTCTATGTTTCTATATTAAAAATAAAATTGAAATTGAATTTTAAAAAAAGCACAAACACAGAAAGTCCACGACGACACAACATAACATAAATGGCAGCAAGGTGAGGATGGCACCATAGTCCAGCCAGCCTCCCCTCCGTGTTCATCCGTGGTCGGGGCCTTCCGAGCACCCGCAGTTGCCGCCACCCTAATTGGCTTCTGTTAAACCCCTGTCCCACTTCCCGAAGTTACTCACAAATTCTCCCGAGTTTTCCCCTTGATTCAAACTCGGAGAATGCCGGTAATAGCCGCCGTGGGTACTCGGGGCTATTTTTTTTAAACTCGTGGACATTTTTCAACATGCTGAAAAAACGTCCCGACTTACCTGATGCCCCGTGTACCTACGGCTGGCATTACGAGCCGCTACGAAATATCTACGGACTCACTACGGACTCGCTACGGCATTCCCCGAGTTTGAATCAAGGGGAAAACTCGGGAGAATTCGTGAGTAATTTCGGGAAAGTGGGACATGGGCTTAAATTGTAAATTGTCATTAGTGTGTGTAGGATAGTGTTAGCGTACGGGGATCGCTGGTCGGCACGGACTCAGTGGGCCAAAGGGCCTGGTTCCATGCTGTATCTCTAAACTAAAACATGCCCTCTCCACCCTCTCCCAAACAGCCCCAACAACATGGGGGACACAACGCCAGTATCGCAAAACTAAACTAAACTAAAGATCTCAACTAAACAGAAACTCTGTCACACAAACTCTCCCAATCACTCCTCTAACACAGACCAAACCTGTAGGAAGGAACTGCAGGTGCTGGTTTAAACCAAAGATATACACAAAATGCTGGCGGGACAGGCAGCATCTCTGTAGAGAAGGAATGGGTGATGTTTCGGGTCGAGACCCTTCTTCAGACCAAACCTTCCATTCTTTCTATCCGCCCCCCACGCCCAATATCCTTAAACTAATGTCATTTCTAACTTTTCCCCTCTTTGACAAAGGATCATCGACATGAGATCTTAACCGAGCTTTTTGTTCCACGGATGCTGCCTGAAACATAGAAACATAGAAAATATGGGGAGAAGGCCCATCAAGTCTACTCCAACATTCAATCAATAGACACTAGACAATAGAAAATAGGTGCAGGAGGAGGCCATTCGGCCCTTCGAGCAAGCACCGCCATTCATTGTGATCATGGCTGATCGTCCCCAATCAATAACCCGTGCCTGCCTTCTCTCCATACCCTCTGATCCCCTTAGCCAACTAGCCCCTAGAGCTCTGTCTAACTCTCTCTTCAATCCATCCAGTGACTTGGCCTCCACTGCCCTCTGTGGCAGGGAATTCCACAAATTCACAACTCTCTGGGTGAAAAAGTTTTTTTCTCACCTCAGTCTTAAATGGCCTCCCCTTTAATCTAATACTGTGGTCCCCTGGTTCTGGACTCGCCCAACATTAGGAACATTTTTCCTGCATCTAGCTTGTCCAGTCCTTTTATAATTTTATACATTATAACCTTCTGAGTGCTTTGTGCATATTCCGTGGTTGTCTTGGCCACTGGTTCACACTGCACTCTGCATTGCACTCTGGGAGTGCTGTCATTCTAGACTGTAACCACCAATCCCCCAATTAGCTTTCAGCCTTGACTACACACGTCCACATCCCCACTGTAGTCTACACAAGCCAGCTGGTCCATCGGGCTCAGATCCAGCTTTGTTAGCCCTGGTGGTTCAGTCATTAGCTTCCTCTGCTTGGATGCAGAGAGTTGTGGCCTAGCATTCCCTTCCAGAGAACTGACCACAGAAATCTCAGCTGCCACTCGAGTCCAGCACCAGAGAATGCGAACTTGCCCGGTAGTATAATGGTCGAGGACTTAAACTGCGGTGCATCGATGTTTGCTCAAAGATCCGAATGGAACAGCTCTGTCCAAAAGCCGCAAGAAATGACATAGAAACATAGACATAGAAACATAGATAATAGGTGCAGGAGTAGGCCATTCGGCCCTTCGAGCCTGCACCGCCATTCAATATGATCATGGCTGATCATCCAACTCAGTATCCTGTACCTGCCTTCTCTCCATACCCCCTGATCCCTTTAGCCACAAGGGCCACATAGAATAGAATAGAATAGAATAGTTTCTTTATTGTCATTGTAACATGAACCATGTACAACAAAATTTAAAAATGTCAGCCAGTGTGCACATCTAACTCCCTCTTAAATATAGACAAAGAACTGTGGCCTCAACTACCTTCTGTAGCAGAGAATCCCACAGATTCACCACTCTCTGTGTGAAAAATGTTTTCCTCATCTCGGTCCTAAAAGATATCCCCCTTATCCTTAAACTGTGACCCCTTGTTCTGGACTTCCCCAACATCGGGAACAATCTTCCTGCATCTAGCCTGTCCAACCCCTTAAGAATGTTGTAAGTTTCTATAAGATCCCCCCTCAATGACAGAGTTGTGGACGCAGCCCAGACCATCGCGCGCAAACCGACCTCCCTCCCATTGACCCCATCTACACCTCACGCTGCCTCGGCAAGGCCAGCAGCATCATCAAGGACCAGTCTCACCCTGGCCACTCCCTCTTCTCCCCTCTCCTATCGGGCAAGAGGTACAGAAGTGTGAAAACGAACGCACACACCTCCAGATTCATGGACAGTTTCTTCCCAGCTGTTACCAGGCAACTGAACCGTCCTCTCACCAACTAGAGACCTGGATAGCATGGTCTCGTTGGGCTGCAGGGCCTGTTTCCATGCTGTATTTTTCAAAGTCAAGCTGCCTCTATTATAATGTATCCACCACATCCCTCCTCTTAATATAATCATCACCCGTCTTGTTAGTTTTAGTTTAGTTTAGTTTATTGGCCGGTGTGTTTCCGTGACGAACACACACACACACGCAGGGGCGGATTAAGGCTCACTTGTGCCCTAAGCACTGACCAATCTTGCTGCCCCCCTCCTTTCCACACTGACCCAGCCCATTGTAGTTGTTGACCTTGTGGTACAGCTGGGAAAATAACTCTAGGGTGCACCATGATCAAGAAACAGAACAATTTGCACTAGTTTTATCAATTATTTTTTTTTTACAAACCTTCATTTGTTTTTTTTTTCTTTTCACCCTTTCCCCAACTTTGTGGTGCCCCCTTTGGCCCTGGTGCCCTAAGAAAGTGCTTAGTCTGCTTAATGGTTAATCCGCCCCTGCACACCACACACAGAGTGAACGGGGATGGGGGCCATCTTGGATCATGCTGCCAGCACCACTCCCCCCCCCAACACTCCTCTATAGAGTGCAAAGCTGAATGAGAAGTGGCTGCCAGATACTCCATTACCTCCATTACCCACCCAGCACAGAGGGCCCAGGTGCATCCATCCCCAAACATCTGACCTTGCACGCTAAGAGCCCCCTACATAGCACTGGCTGAAAACAAAGCAAGCGCGTTCAGCCACTCCATGGTGATCAGGGAACCTTTCTGCAGTCGTGTCTGTCCACACACCAGATGTTACCAACGTTCCCTTCGTATTTTATTGCAAAACAAGCTTTCCATGTTCCCCTTCAGTTTGGTTCAGTTTATAGCTATATTTAAGATGGAGTTAGATGTGGCCCTTATGGCTAAGGGGATCAGGGGGTATGGAGAGAAGGCAGGTACGGGATACTGAGTTGGATGATCAGCCATGATCATATTGAATGGCGGTGCAGGCTCGAAGGGCCGAATGGCCTACTCCTGCACCTAATTTCTATGTTTCTATGTTTCTATAGATACAGCGTGGAAACAGGCCATTCGGCCCACTGAGTCCGGACCGACCAGCGATCCCCACACACTAACACAGGAACCACACAGGGGACGATTTTTACATCGATACCAACCTACACGTCTTTGGAGTGTGGGAGTAAACCGAAAATCTCAGAGAAAACCCACGTAGGTCACGGGGAGAACGTGCAAACTCCGTACAGACAGCGCCCGTAGCCAGGATCGAACCCGGGGCTCTGGCGCTGTAAGCACTGTAAGGCAGTAATTCTGCGTCACCTGACCAAATTTATTCAGAGAACGGGGGGCTTTAAATGTTGCTAATGTTATAATCTGGAATTTGAAGACCAGAAACGTCACCCATTCCTTCTCTCCAGAGATGCTGCCTGGCCCCGCTGAGTTACTCCAGCATTGTGTGTGTCTATCTTCGGTGTAAACCAGCATCTGCAGTTTCTTCCTACATAATTTTATAATCTGGTAAGGCAGGGGTGGTAGAAACAGGTTTAAATTCCACCTCGCCCTCTCACCTTTGACCTGGCCTCATAGCAGAAGTACCCATGTCGTGGGGCTGAAAACTGGAGAATGAAAACTCTTTTTCTTGTGTGTGTGACTGCAGGAACCAAATTTCGTTTGAACCTCAATCAGGTTCAAATGACACAAATAAATTGTATTGTATTGCATTGTATTGGAAACATCCTGAGCTAATGCTGCTACCACCATCATCTACTGCAACAAGTGATGGCTTCCACTGATTGTCGACGGAAGCTTGCGTCCATTTCAGGACAGACGATGACAGCGAGGTCAACATTTGTGACAAGATGGACACGAAAAGAAGAAGATCTTCGGCCTTCACCCTGTCCGTATCGCCTTGTCTCAGTAGTGGCGTATTTCACCACCAAGAGACGGGGAGAGGAGGGGGGTGGAGTGAGTGTTGAGTGGGTGGAGATGGAGGGGATGAGTTGGAAGGCCCTTTTATCAGCCTTCCCCCCCCCCCCCCCCATTCCCAAACACCAAAGCCTTCTTCTCCCCCCCGACCGTCCAAGCAATCTGAGGAAGGGTCCCGAACTGAAGCAGCACCCATCCGTGTTCTCCAGAGATAACTCAGCGGGACAGGCAGCATCTCTGGAGAGAAGGAAAGGGTGACGTCTCGGGTCAAGACCCTTCTTCAGACTGATAGTCGGGGAAGAGGGAAACGAGAGATGCAGATGGTGATGTACAGAGATATCGAACAAATGTTCTAAAACGTCACTCATTTCTTCGCTCAGTATCTACGGATTGAACCATTCTACATTTCCCTGTCATCATCTGCTTTGATCAGTTGTTTTCACACCACACCCTTCCATATCTCTAGACTCCCTGTCCCCCTGGCTCTCAGTCTGAACAAGGGTCCCGACCCAAAACGTCACCCATGCCTTCTCTCCAGAGATTGCTGCCTGTCCCATGAGTTACTCGGACTCGCTGAGTTTGTTGATGGGGTATCAAGTCATCAACGTCTCTACTGCATAAAAACCCTGTCCCACGGTACGAGTTCATTCCAAGAGCTCTCCCGAGTTTAAACAAAATCAAACTCGTGGTAAGCACGGAGAATGAACGTAGTGGGTACATCGGAGCTCGGGGACGTCTCTTAGCGGCTCGTAACGCTAACGGCAGGCACTCGGGAAGACTCGCTAACGGCAGGTAAGCACGGGAAGACTCGTGAAGATCTTTCAACACGATGAAAAATGTCCACGAGAGCCCCGAGTACCGACGAGTGCCCATTACCGTAAATCTCTGAGTTCGATTCAGGGCAAACTCGGGAGAGCTCTTGGAATGAACTCGTACTGTGGGACTGGGCTATGAGAAGGCTTAGGAAGTTTGCATGTCCCCAACAACTCCCACCAATATCAACAGATGCCTCTTCCTTTCTTTTCCCACCTCTTCTTTTCTTTTTCCCGCCCCCCCCCACCCCGACATCAGTCTGAAGGAGGGTCTCGACCCGAAACGTCACCTATTCCTTCGTTCCATAGATGCTGCCTCACCCGCTGAGTTCCTCCAGTTTTTTTGTCTACCTTCGTTGAGTTACTTCAATACTTTTGAAACAAAAATGCTGGATGAACTTTGCGGGTGAGGCAGCATCTATGGAGCGAAGGAAATAGGCAACGTTTCAGGTCGAAACGTTTTGTCTGAAGAGGGGTTTCGACCCAAAACCTCGCCTATTTCCTTCGCTCCACAGATGCTGCCTCATCCGCTGAGTTTCTCCAGCATTTTTGTCTACCTTCGACTTTTCCAGCATCTGCAGTTCCTTCTCAAACACCTGTGTTTTTGAAGGTGGCAAGAAATGGCGATCCTTTCAGATACTGGAAGTTGAAACGAGTGGAGTGACATCACAAAGACATTTGCAAACTGTTTGTCTGTCTATTTAAGTCCAGCCATGCATGTGAACATTAATCTCTGAACTCTTGCAGTTGTTAAATGATTGTAAATGTAAAAATTGGCCCCGGATCCAGGCCACTCATTCCCTCTCATTTATTTTTCATCTGTAAAATGACTATTAAAGATTTAAACAATGCATTAGCACTCTGGCCAGGCACCAACAGGGCTGAGAGGCTGAATATATCCCAGGCAAATGGGATTAAAATCTCCCGTGTGCATTAGCTGGAGCAGGTTGGAGTAATCCCAACCCAATTCCTAACGAAGGCAAACATTCAGGCTGGCAGTGCTTGGTCAGAAAGGTCCCGACCCGAACTCAGAAACATAGAAACATAGAAATAGAAATTAGGTGCAGGAGTAGGCCATTCGGCCCTTCGAGCCTGCACCGCCATTCAATATGATCATGGCTGATCATCCAACTCAGTATCCCGTACCTGCCTTCTCTCCATACCCCCTGATCCCCTTAGCCACAAGGGCCACATCTAACTCCCTCTTCAATATAGCCAATGAACTGGCCTCGACTACCCTCTGCGGCAGAGAGTTCCAGAGATTCACCACTCTCTGTGTGAAAAAAGTTCTTCTCATCTCGGTTTTAAAGGATTTCCCCCTTATCCTTAAGTTGTGACCCCTTGTCCTGGACTTCCCCAACATCGGGAGCAATCTCCCTGCATCTAGCCTGTCCAACCCCTTAAGAATTTTGTAAGTTTCTATAAGATCCCCTCTCAATCTCCTAAATTCTAGAGAGTATAAACCAAGTCTATCCAGTCTTTCTTCATAAGACAGTCCTGACATCCCAGGAATCAGTCTGGTGAACCTTCTCTGCACTCCCTCTATGGCAATAATGTCCTTCCTCAGATTTGGAGACCAAAACTGTACGCAATACTCCAGGTGTGGTCTCACCAAGACCCTGTACAACTGCAGTAGAACCTCCCTGCTCCTATACTCAAATCCTTTTGCTATGAAAGCTAACATACCATACGTCACCCGTTCCTTCTCTCCAGAGATGCTGCCTGTCCCGCTGAGTTACTCCAGCTTGTTGTGTCTATCTTCAAAGTCAACTATGGAATTTGGAATATGGAATATGGAACTTGGGAATGTGGCAGGAAGGTGTAGATAGATGAGTTTAGTTTAGTTTAGAGATACAGCACGGAAACAGGCCCTTCGGCCCACCGAGTTCGTGCCGACCAGCGATCCCCGCACGCTAACACTATCCTACACACACTAGGTATAATTTCACAATGATACCAAAGTCAATTAACCTACAAGCCCGCACAAGTCTTTCAAGTGTGGGAGGAAACCGGAGCACCTGGAGAAAACCCACGCAGGTCACGGGGAGAACGGGCAAACTCCGTACAGACAGGATGGAACCCGGGTCCCTGGCGCTGTGAGGCAGCAACTCTACCGCTGTGCCATCATGTCGCCCTGTGTGATGAGTAATGAGTCTAAAACAGGCTTGGAGTGGAGTAATGTTTGTCCTGAATGCCCTAGATGGTGTGATGACTAATAGATTGCAATGTGAGCAGGAATAAACAGCCGTCATTTTCAACCAAATTCATGCAACATTTACATTCTAATGTTTTCAAAAAAATCTGTTTCCGTTCCCCTGAGTTGGACAGTAATTGCACTGTGACGGTCGCAATGACGATGTCTAGAGTGTGTTACCTTCAACGAGTTTCTTCCCCATTGTTGCCGATAATCTCCAGCCAAATGTAAGAAAAACCCTTGGGAACACAACGGCACGGTGGCGCAGCGGCAGAGTTGCTGCCTCACGGCGCCAGAGACCCGGGTTCCATCCTGACCACGGGTGTTGTCTGTACGGAGTTTGTACCTTCTCCCCGTGGCCCGTGTGGGTTTTCTCCAGGTGCTTCGGTTTCCTCCCACACTCCAAAGACGTGTACACCACGGTAGGTTTGTGGGTTAATTGACTTCGGACTAAATGTAAATTGTCCCTAGTACATGTAGGCAGGGACGGAAAACCCGGGGGGGGGGGGGGGGCAGAGGGGACACGTGCCCCCCCCTGTCTTAAGAGGTGGGGAACATCCCCCCCAAGTTTTTGTAATCCCGATTTTAAAATCTTCGCTTTATCGCTGGATTAAGCCTCCGAAGCCTCACACGTGTGTGTGTGTGTGTGTGTGTGTGTGTGTGTGTGTGTGTGTGTGTGTGTGTGTGTGTGTGTGTGTGCGTGTGTGTGTGTGTGTGTGTGTGTGTGTGTGTGTGTGTGTGTGTGTGTGTGTGTGTGTGTGCGCATGCACGCGTGGCCGCCAAAAAATTGTGTCCCCCGTCCCCTGCATGTTTTGATAGCGAGTTCCGCTCTTGCATGTAACCATATAACAATTACAGCACGGAAACAGGCCATCTCGGCCCTACAAGTCCGTGCCGAACAACTTTTTTTTCCCTTAGTCCCACCTGCCTGCACTCATACCATAACCCTCCATTCCCTTCTCATCCATATGCCTATCCAATTTATTTTTAAATTATACCAATGAACCTGCCTCCACCACTTCCACTGGGAGCTCATTCCACACCGCTACCACTCTCTGTGTAAAGAAATTCCCCCTCATATTACCCCTAAACTTCTGTCCCTTAATTCTGAAGTCATGTCCTCTTGTTTGAATCTTCCCTATTCTCAAAGGGAAAAGCTTGTCCACATCAACTCTGTCTACCCTCTCATCATGTAGGGCAGTGTTAGTGTGCGGGGATCGTTGGTCAGTGCGGACTCAGTGGGCTGAAGGGCCTGTTTCCACGCTGTATCTCTAAACTAAAGTGGCAGTGACCTCTGACCCCTGTGTCAACTGCGTCTAGAGTCGAGAGATTCGCTCACAACACGTTTGATCCCCAATATGTGATCCAACCTCCCACTCCGGAAGTAGACACGAGGAACTGCAGATTACAAACAAGACACAAAGTGCTGGAGTAACTCAGTGAGCCAGGCAGCATCTCTGGAGAACATGGATAGGCGACATTTTGGACCGTGGACCCTTCTTCAGACTGGATAAAGGTGCCGGGGGAGAAGGCGTGCGTGTTTGTAGGTTCATCGGATTCCGTAAGTGATTCCGTGTGTAAGATACAACTAGTGTACAGGTGATCGATGTTTGGAGCAGACTCAGTGGGCTGAGTCACCAACACCCCTACTTCCTTAGAAGGCTTCGGAAGTTCAGCATGTCCCCGACAACTCTCACCAACTTCTACACATGCGCCACTGAACGCATTTTATCAGGATGCATCCCAGCACGGTTCGGGAACAGCTCCATCCAAGACCACATGAAATTCCAGAGAATTGTAGACGCAGCCCAGACCATCACACACACAAACCAACCTCCCTCCCATTGACTCCATCTACGCCTCACGCTGCCTCGGCAAGGCCAGCAGCATCATCAAGGACCAGTCTCACCCCTCTTCTTAAGGGGTTGAACAAGCTAGATGCTGGAAGATTATTCCCGATGTTGGGGAAGTCCAGAACTAGGGGTCACAGTTTAAGGATAAGAGGGAAGTCTTTTAGGACCGAGATGAGAAAATCATTTTTTACACAGAGAGTGGTGAATCTGTGGAATTCTCTGCCACAGAAGGTAGTTGAGGCCACAGTTCATTGGCTATATTTAAGAGGGAGTTAGATGTGGCCCTTGCGGCTAAAGAGATCAGGGGGTATGGAGAGAAGGCAGGGATGGGATACTGAGTTGGATGATCAGCCATGATCATATCGAATGGCGGTGCAGGCTCGAAGGGCCGAATGGCCTACTCCTGCACTTATTTTCTATGTTTCTATGTTTCTCCCCTCTCCCCTCAGGCAAGAGGTACAGAAGTGTGAAAACGCACACCTCCAGATTCAGGGACAGTTTCTTCCCAGCTATTATCAGGCAACTGAACCATCCTATCAACAACGAGAGCTGGTCGGTGTGGACTCGGTGGGCTGATGGGGCCTGTTTCCGTGCTGTATCTTTAAAGATAGATGCACTCAAATGAAGTTTCAAGGCATAATTAAACACAAGGCAGCTGCTGAAGGCACAATCTGGACCCTCTGGTGGGAAGATAATGCTGTTAGTTGCCTGGTCTTACTTTGGAGATACAGTGTGGAACCTGGCCTGATCGTGGAGTCCATACCGACCAGCATTCGCTAGCACTATCCTACACACACTGGGGACAATTTTACAATCTTCACTGTAGCCAATTAGCCTACAAACCTGCACGTTTTTGGAGTGTGGGAGGAATCCATAGCTGAAAACCCACGGGGAGAACATACAAACTCCGTACAGACAGCACCTGTAGTCAGGAAGGAACCCGGGTCTCTGGCGCTGTGAGGCAGCAACTCTACTGCCGATGTTTCAGCAGTCAGCCAGTTTCACATTGTATCTGCTCGCTGCTTAATGAAGTTTTTTGAGCTGTGTCCCTTCAAGACAGAAGTGGCACGAAGTTCAGAACTCTTGAACGACGGCTTAAGGCTCCACTTAATTGACAAGAACCAACTGAAGACTAATTGCCTGCTTACTTGAAGAGTGGATGATAAATCTACTGTCATTAGTCGGGAACTGATTCAGAGTCTAATCAATGGCAGTCATTCATCACAGTATGTGATATGCCGTGAACCTATCATCTCCTAATCTTTTGGAGAAAGAAAGATATGTTTCATCAAACAAATCCAGATTTCCTGCCTTATACAGCCCTCATTACACACTGAGCTGCTTGTAAACTGGTTCATGTTCCGGTTAGTTTATTGTCACGTGTATCGAGGTACAGTGAAAAGCCTTTGTTGCGTGCTATCCAGTCAGCGGAAAGACAATACATGATTACAATCGAGCCGTTGACAGTGTATAGATACATGTTAAGGGTATAACGTTGAATGCAAGGTAAAGCCTGGTCAAAGATAGTCCCTGGGTCAACAATGAGGTGGATAGTAGTTCAGCACTGCTCTCTGGTTGTGGTAGGATGGTTCAGTTGCCTGATAACAGCTGGGAAGAAACTGGTCCCTGAATCTGGAGGCGTGCGTTCGTTTTCACACTTCTGTACCTCTTGCCTGATGGGAGAGGGGAGAAGAGGGAGTGGCCGGGGTGAGACTGGTCCTTGATGATGCTGCTGGCCTTGAGGCATAGATGGAGTCAATGGAAGGGACGTTGGTTTGTGTGATGGTCAACAATTCACTGCAATTTCAAAACTAAATCACTGATACTGAAAGCAACATGATTTCCTGCTCTGCTCAATGGATCATCTTCTCCTGAGCTTTGGTTAACTGGTTCTTGACCACTGTACTGTATATCTGACAATAGACAATAGGCAATAGGTGCAGGAGTAGGCCATTCGGCCCCTCGAGCCAGCACCGCCATTCAATGTGAGCTTTGCTGATCATCCACAATCAGTACCCCGTTCCTTCCTTCTCCCCATATCCGTTGACTCCGCTATCTTTAAGAGCCCTATCTAGCTCTCTCTTGAAAGCATCCAGAGAATTCCACAGACTCACCACTCTCTGTGGGAAAAAGTTTTTCCCTCATCTCCGTTCTAAATGGCTTACCACTTATTCTTAAACTGTGGCCCCTGGTTCTGGACTCCCCCCAAACATTGGGAACATGTTTCCTGCCTCTAGCGTGTTCAATTCCTTAATAATCTTATATGTTTCAATTCAATTCAATTCAATTCAATTTAATTGTCATTTGGACCCCTTGAGGTCCAAACGAAATGCCGTTGATAATAAGATCACGTCTCATCCTTCTAAATTCCAGAGTGTACAAGCCCAGCTGCTCCATTCTCTCAACATACCACAGTCCCGCCATCCCGGGAATTAATCTGGTGAACCTATGCTGCACTCCCTCAATAGCAAGAATGTCCTTCCTCAAATTAGGGGACCAAAACTGCACACAATACTCCAGGTGTGGTCTCACTAGGGCTCTGTACAACTGCAGAAGGTCAACTGTACAACTACCTTTAATTCCATCTATCCCCGAACCATGAACATTGCCCTTGGTTCCACATTGTCTGGCTCCTCAGTAAATGCTTCAATGGTTTAATGGCACCCTATTGTCACATAGAACATAGAACAGAACTGGCCCATCACCTAACAATGTCTGGGCCAAACAGGTTAGGAGAGAGTACAGAGGAGATTTACTAGAATGTTGTCTGGGTTTCAACAACTAAGTTACAGAGATAGGTTGAATAAGTTAGGTCTTTATTCTCTGGAGTGCAGAAGGTTAAGGGGGGACTTGATAGAGGTCTTTAAAATGATGAGAGGGATAGACAGAGTTGATGTGGACAAGCTTTTCCCTTTGAGAATAGGGAAGATTCAAACGAGAGGACATGACTTCAGAATTAAGGGACAGAAGTTTAGGGGTAATATGAGGGGGAACTTCTTTACTCAGAGAGTGGTAGTTGTGTGGAATGAGCTCCCAGTGGAAGTGGTGGAGGCAGGTTCGTTGGTATCATTTAAAAATAAATTGGATAGGCATATGGATGAGAAGGGAATGGAGGGTTATGGTATGAGTGCAGGCAGGTGGGACTAAGGGGAAAAAAAGTTGTTCGGCACGGACTTGTAGGGCCGAGATGGCCTGTTTCCGTGCTGTAATTGTTATATGGTTATATGGTTAACTGATCACATCATCCTGTACATGATCCATTCCCCTCTATTCCCTGCACTTCCATGTGCCTATCCCCCTTGCAGCACCAGAGACCCCGGGTTCGATCCTGCCTACGGGTGCTGTCTGTACGCAGTTTGTACGTCCTCCCTGTGACCTGTGTGGGTTTTCTCCGGGTGTTCCGGCTTCCTATCTCACTCCAAAGACTCCAATAGGTTTGTAGGTTAATTGGCTTCTGTTATTTGTACATTGTCCCTAGTGTGTGTAGGATAGTGTTAGTGAGCAGGGATCGCTGGTCGGCATGGACTCGGTGGGCTGAAGGGCCTGTTTCTGTTCTGTATCCCTAAACTGAACTGAACTAAACCTCCTGACATTGAAGTGGCAGCAACATTTGAAGTGTTATATTTTTGTTTTTGTATTGTAGTGTTTAGTGTGCGGGGATCGCTGGTTGGGGCGGACTGCCTGCGATGAAGGGCCTGTTTCCGCGCTGTTTCTCCAAAGTCTAATGGTTGACAGCTCCGTGAACGGGGGGTTCATTCCCAGATCACTGCTGTTTGGCGAAGGGAACAGTTGTGAAGTCTTTGGTGCAGTTCTAGGGAGTTTGTGGTCAGGATCTGAGGAGCCAGCCAATGTGAAAGCAAGTCCACTCATTTCCCAAAATGGCTGCCTGGTTACAGGAGAGAGCGCAGCGAGCTCATTCACAAGTGGCAAAGATACTGCCAACAAGTTTTTCAAACTCCCGAAATGTCTAATTATAATGGGTGTTGAAAGGGTGTGCTTTATATTTAAGTAAGGCTGTAATTAGTGCATAATTGCCTATAAAACCCACAAAGCAAAAATTACACTCCTGTTGCAAAATGTCTCCGGTTGCCTACAGGTAGCCAGGCACTGTGAGAGGACCACATGTCTGGGCCCTGACTCACTGCTAGCCACTCGTCTCTCAACAAGCCACCTCTTTAAGGCGAGAGGGGAAAGGTTTAATAGGAACCCGAGGGGCAACTTTTCACACAGAGGGTGGTGGGTAATTGGAACGAGCAGCCAGAGGAGGTAGTTGAGGTCGGCGGCTTAGTTCAGTTCAGAGACAAAGCACGGGAACAGGCCCTTCAGCCCACCGAGTCCGTACCGACCAGCGGACCATTAACACCACCCTACACTGGATGATGTAATTTTTTTTTACATTTACACCAAGCCAATTAACACATAAACCTGTGCGTCTTTGGAGTGTGGGAGTAAACCGAAGATCTCGGAGAAAACCCACGCAGGTCATGGGGAGAACGTACAAACTCCATACAGACAGCACCCATAGTCAGGATGGAACCCGGGTCTCTGGCGCTGTGAGGCAGCAACTCTACCGCTGCGCCAACTTTACCGCTGCGCAAACAAGCAATATTTAAAAGATACTTGCTGCTGCACCGGATGGAACCCGATTGTAATTGTACTTGTAAATCTTTATTGTATTTCTGAGTAGCATACCCAGAGGAAACAAAAAACGTTAAAATTCAGATTAAAAATAAATAGGAATTAAAATGCTGCATGGACAAATTTAGGAACTAAACATTCAACAGCCGTTTAGATGGGGGCAAAAGGGGGGAGAAGGGGCAAAGTGCTGGAGTAAAGGGCCTGTCCCACTTGGACGTCATTTACGTGTCACATGTAAAATAGGTTGAGGCATCATTACGCGCGACATCGCGTGCAAATCACGCGTCATCACGCCGTCTGGTGCGCGTGATGTCATTAGAATACCCTGCGGCGCGCGGCAATTCATGGTTACGCACGGTGACATAACCATGCATCACCACACGATACACGTGAAACGTCGGGACGCCAGCGTGCAACGCCAATACGCCAGCGTGCGTACCCAATGCGTCAGCGTGCGTACGCGATACGTCACGTAGGTGACGTGCGAAGATTTAGTGCAGCACGAAATCCTGGCGCACCGTGCGAAACTCCACACTCCTCCACGCCTCTCCGTGCGCCCGTCCCACGCTACCCACACGCTACCCGTGCATCACAACGCGACAACCACATTTTTGGAGGTCGCATAAATGGCGCGCAAATAACGGCCAAGTGGGACGGGCCCTTAACTCAGCAGGTGAGGCAGCTTATCAGGAGGACACAAATAGGGGTGGAAAGGAATTGGTGGCGTTCTGAGTGTGATCCCAACACGAAACATCACCCATCCTTTTGCTCCAGCAACTCTACTGCTGCGGCACTGTTTGCCACCTGAGTTTGGATGGACATAGTCCATTGACAGAATTTAACCCAATCCAACTGTGGGGAAAAAAAGACACAAAATGCTGGAGGTTTGTAGGTTAATCGGCTTGGTAAATGTGAACATTGTCCCCAGTGTGTGTAGGATGGTGTTATTGTGCGGGGATCGCTGGTCGGCGAGGACCCAATTGCGCCGAAGGGCCTGTTTCCGCGCTATATCTCTAAACTAAACTAAATTAAAAATTAAGTTGAAAATATTGTGTTGGAAGGAACTGCAGATGCTGGTTTAGACCGAAGATAGACACAAATTGCTGGAGTAACTCAGCGGGACAGGCGGCATCTCAGGAGAGATAGGATGGGTGACGTTTTGGGCCCCGAAGTGTCACCCATTCCTTCTCTCCCGAGATGCTGCCTGTCCCGCTGAGTTACTCCAGCATTGTGTGTCTGTCTTCAGTTGAAGGGATTGCATTGTTGGGGAAGGTGAAGGGTGCGTGCAGGAGCTGGTGACTCAGTCCGTTGAAGGCCGTGGCTGGCATGTCCATGGATCAGTTACACTCCAGCATTGCTACAGCTGAGACACTGATACCTGATCCCAAGAAATGTCCAAATCTCACCGCGGCAACTGGTGCATTGAGTACTGAGACCTGACCCCTCCGACATGGTGGCACAAGTCCGTGGCTGTTCACAAGGCCATATCGTCACAAGATCATGATTGATAGAAGCACAATTAGGCCATTTGGCCCATCAAGTCTACTCCGCCATCCAATCATGGCTGATCTACCTCACTCTCCTAACCCCATTCTCCTGCTTTCTCCCCGTAATCTCTAGTCAAGAATCTATCTATCTCTGCCATTTACGGCCTCCACAGCCTTCTATGGCAAAGAATTCCACAGATTCACCACCCTCTGACTAAAGAGGTTACTCCTCATCTCCTTCCTAAAGGAACGTCCTTTGATTCTGAGGCTGTGTTCTCTAGTCCAAGACTCTCCCACCAGTGGAAGCAACCTCTCCACATCCACTCTATCCAGGCCTTTCACTATTCTGTTCAAGAAGGAACTGCAGATGCTGGAAGATTGAAGGTACACAAAATTGCTGGAGAAACTCAGCGGGTGCAGCAGCATCTATGGAGCGAAGGAAATAGGCAACGTTTCGTCCCGAAACCCTTCCGGGTTTCGACCCGAAACGTTACCTATTTCCTTTGGGTTTCGGCCCGAAACGTTGCCTATTTCCTTCGCTCCATAGATGCTGCTGCACCCGCTGAGTTTCCCCAGCAATTTTGTGTACCTTTCACCATTCTGTATGTGTCAATGACCCGTTCTCGGGTGTAGATTGGTTATAGCATGTGAAGTAATCATAGTAGAAATAGCATCACTAATCCCACCTTACTGCATGCTTTATATTAACACCCATTTCTGACACTAGTCAGTCTTGGAAGTGGTGATGATGAACTAGCGACTAATAACCTGCTGTACCACTATATAATGTTTACTGATTAAAGATGACTTTAAACTTCACACTGTGTGATATGCTTATTTACATCGGGGGAGGGGAGTAGACGATACACAATACACAATAGACAATAGACAATCGGTGCAGGAGTAGGCCATTCGGCCCTTCGAGCCAGCACCGCCATTCAATGTGATCATGGCTGATCATCCCCAATCAGTACCCCGTTCCTGCCTTCTCCCCATATCCCCTGACTTTGCTATCTTTAAGAGCCCTATCTAGCTCTCTCTTGAAAGCATCCAGCGAACCTGCCTCCACCGCCCTCTGAGGCAGAGAATTCCACACTCACCACTCTCTGTGAGAAAAAGTGTTTCCTCGTCTCTGTTCTAAATGGATTACTCCTTATTCTTAAACTGTGTGTGGCCCCTGGTTCTGGACTCCCCCAACATCGGGAACATGTTTCCTGCCTCTAGCGTGTCCAAACCCTTAACAATCTTATATGTTTCAATGAGATCTCCTCTCATCCTAAACTCAGAGTGTACAAGCCCAGCTGCTCCATTCTCTCAGCATATGACAGTCCCGCCATCCCGGGAAGAAGGGTTTCATCCCGAAACGTGACCCATTCCTTCTCTCCAGAGATGCTGCCTGTCCTGCTGAGTTACTCCAGCATTTTGTGTCTATCTTGGTGGTAAGTCTGGCCTGTGTAATGGACTGGGCCACATCCACAGCTCTCTGCAATTTCTTGCAGCCTTGAGCAGAGCCGTTCGCTAACCGATCAGTGATGCCATCCTCGTCTCTGTTCTAAATGGCTTACTCCTTATTCTTAAGGGGAGTAGCTGCCTGCTTCAACTGAAAGGCCTGGATAGAGTGGATGTGGAGAGGATGTTTCTACTAGTGGGAGAGTCTAGGAGAAGAGGGCACAGCCTCAAATTAGTGTGAAAAAGTTACCGCTCAAAGTCCTGTTAAGTCTTCCCCCCTCATCTAAACCTATGTCCTCTGGTCCTCGATTCCCCAACTCTGGGCAAGAGACTCTGTGCATCTACCCGATCTAGTCCTCTCATGATTTTATACACCTCTATAAGATCACCCCTCATCCTCCTGTGCTCCAAGGAATAGAGACCCAGCCTACTCAACCTCTCCCTGTAGCTCACACCCTCTAGTCCCGGCAACATCTTGGTAAATCTTCTCTGTATGGTTTCCAGCTTGATGCCATCTTTCCTGTAACCTAGTGAGCAGAACCAAACCCAGTACTCTGAAGAAGGGTCCCGACCCAAAATGTCTCCCTCTCCTTCTTCCCAGAGATGCTGCCTGTCCCGCTGAGTTACTCCAGCACTTTTTTTGTGTACTCTGCAAGATTCCAGCATCTGCAGTTTGTGGAGAAGTTGTCCCGACCCCCTGAAACGTCACCCGTCCCTTTTCCCCAGAGGTGCTGCCTGTCCCACTCAGCTACTTCAGTGTCGACCTACAGTGCTGTAAATTGCTCGTACAACTGCGAGACAATTTCACAATGGGAAGAGCTGGTCTTTGTTACGGGGAATGATTAGCCCGGCTCCCCGAGGTGGTTTAATACAGCGCTCATGGGGCTATGAGAATCATTCACACATTGACTCTGAAGCTTAGATCTGTGATGCATGCCGCCTGTGCCCAGTATTAGCAGCTCTTATCACATGGACCAGTTGTGTAGGAGAGTAAACACCAGGTTGGTTCCAGGCACCCAGTCACTGCGGAATGAATAATCACGTCCATGCAGCCAGTGTTTATAATCTGATACCGTCTCACCAAACAGAAAAGATCAAGCTTTCTTTTTTCATTGGGATCCCGGCTTTATGGAGTGAAAGGGAGTCTGTACTTCCATTCCAAGCCAATGATCCTCAATCCCGGCCCCTTTCAAAATGACAAAGACCCCCAGCTCACTAAATTGAAATTGATTTTTATTTCCCCGAGTCAGGGTTGGGGTGAGCATGTTAATTCGGATTAGCGGATTACTTGTTCGCTCCCCGCCCATCTCCTCCCCTGTCCCACTGCCAGCCCCAGCCACCCACCCAAAACCCCATGCGGGAATGGGAAACTCCACTGGGATCGGGAAGAGGTATTGTTATACGACCGTAACATCACCAGGCTTGTACCTGCCTATGGATCGCACACAGCCCACGGCACACACACTCCGCACATCCCCAGAGCAACTGCACAACCCTTGTGTGTAGGAAGACACGTTGACATTTGTTCGGCAACAGTGGGTTTGACGCCAATGAGCGTAGCTCGACTTCTCCTGACGTAGGGGCTGTCGTGGGTCATCGCCAGAATGCTACGACCATGACAGGCCTAAAAAAATGGCCAAGCGGGACAGGCCCATTCGTGTGGCTGGTCTGCACGGACTGGGAGGGCCGAAGGGCCTCTTTCGGCGCTGTGTCTCTAAACAACGCCAAACTAAAGCTAACGTTTGCACAGCTCAGCGTCCCCTCCTCTCCTCACCAAATGTGAGCATGGTGAGAGACCCACTCACAAGCCATGGATTTCAGGAGCGGTCTACCTCAGCAGCCGGTGAAGGCCCAGCCCGGTGCATCTACCTGACGTTACTCATGTTACACTTGAGAAAGACAGACAGCATGATAGCCCTTCAGCGGCAAGTTGCAGTGACAGGCCGTCGATGGCTCTGGACGCTCCCAACGTCAAACAACACACTCCATTGTTAGTCGCCGAGTGACACTCACAATATCAATGGAGCACTCAGCGCGGGATCAGCCCGACTAGATTATGGGTTATGCGATACCATGGGAGATTATTCCCTGGAGATTGATCAGATACGGACTGCACCTGCCCCGGCAAACCTTGCTTCACCTCTGCCACAGAGTGGGCCACTGTGGATGGGCTACCTGGCTCACCTCCCACAACTGCTGGGTCAAACTCTCTCTCTCACTCTCTCCCGCTCTCTCCTCCCTCTCTCTCTCTCTCTCCCCCTCTCTCTCTCTCCCTCCCTCTCTCTCTCTCTCTCTCTCTCTCTCTCTCTCTCTCTCTCTCTCTCTCCTCCTCTCTATCCCCCTCTCTCTCTCTCTCTCATCTCTCTCTCTCTCTCTCCCTCTCTCTCTCTCTCTCTCTCTCTCTCTCTCTCTCTCCCTCTCTCTCTCTCCCTCTCTCTCTCTCTCTCTCTCTCTCTCCCCTCTCTCTCTCTCCTCTCTCTCTCTCTCTCTCTCTCTCTCTCTCTCTCTCTCTCTCTCTCTCTCTCTCTCTCTCTCTCTCTCTCTCTCTCTCTCTCTCTCTCTCTCTCTCTCTCTCTCTCTCTCTCTCTCTCTCTCTCTCTCTCTCTCTCTCTCTCTCTCTCGCTCTCTCTCTCTCTCTCTCTCTCTCTCTCTCTCTCTCTCTCTCTCTCTCTCTCCCTCTCTCTCTCTCTCTCTCTCTCTCTCTCTCTCTCTCTCTCTCTCTCTCTCTCTCTCTCTCTCTCTCTCTCTCTCTCTCTCTCTCTCTCTCTCTCTCTCTCTCTCTCCCTCTCTCTCTCTCACACACTCTCTCCCTCTCTCTCTCACACACACTCTCTCTCTCTCTCTCTCACACACACACTCTCTCTCTCTGCTCTCTCTCTCACTCTCTCTCTCTCTCTCTCTCTCTCTCTCTCTCTCTCAACATCCCCTCTCTCAGCTTTCTATAAAATCTTTACCCTCTCTTCTTAAATGTATATCCTCTAGTTTCTGCTGCCCCAACACTAGGAAAAAGATGCAGCAGCATCTATGGAGCGAAGGAAATAGGCAACGTTTCGGCCCGAAACGTTGCCTATTTCCTTCGCTCCATAGATGCTGCTGCACCCGCTGAGTTTCTCCAGCTTTTTTGTGTAACCTTCGATTCTCCAGCATCTGCAGTTCCCTCTTAAACACTAGGAAAAAGATTATGCGTTCACCCTATTTATTCCCCTCGTGGTTTTATGCACCTTTATACAATCACCCTTCAATCTCCTGCACAATAGAGTCCTATCCTGCACGGCCCCTCCCCGTAGCTCAGGCCCTCAAACCCTGGCAACATCCTCACAAATCTCCCCTTCACCCGTTACAGCTTAACGCTAACTTTCCTATATCAGGGTGACCAGTACTGAACATAAGACTCCAAGTGCGGCCTCACCAACATCTTATAGAGAAACTTAAGATTGTTAAGGGTTTGGACACACTAGAGGCAAGAAACATGTTCCCGATGTTGGGGGGGTCCAGAACCAGGGGCCACACACAGTTTAAGAATAAGGAGTAAGCCATTTAGAACGGAGACGAGGAAACACGTTTTCACACAGAGAGTGGTGAGTGCGTGGAATTCTCTGCCTCAGAGGGTGGTGGAGGCAGGTTCTCTGGATACTTTCAAGAGAGAGCTAGATAGGGCTCTTAAACATGGCGGGATGAGATACTGAGTTGGATGATCAGCCATGATCATATTGAATGGCGGTGCAGGCTCAAAGGGCCCGAATGGCCTACTCCTGCACCTATTTTCTATGTTTCTATGTTTCTATGAGGAAACACATTTTCACGCGGAGTTGTGAGTCTGTGGAATTCTCTGCCTCAGAGGGTGGTGGAGGCCGGTTCTCTGGATACTTTCAAGAGAGAGCTAGACAGGGCTCTTGAGGGTAGCGGAGTCAGGGGATATGGGGAGAAGGCAGGAACGGGGCACTGATTGTGGATGATCAGCCATGATCACATTGAATGGCGGTGCTGGCTCGAAGGGCCTAAAGGCCTACTCCTGCACCTATTGTCAATTGTCTATTGTCTATTATACAACTGTAACAAAACGTCTGAGGAGCAATGTGTCAAAAACCTTCTTCACCACCCTATCTATATGACGTTAGCATCATCAGAGACCCACAACACCCTGGCCACGCTCTCATCTCACCCCTGCCATTGGGAAGAAGGTACAGGAGCCTGAAAACTGTAATGTCCAGGTTCAGGAACAGCTTCTTCCCGACACCCGTCAGGCTATTAAACACTACAACCTTCAACTAAAAGATGAACTGCAAACATGTTGGTTGCACGAAGGACATCAGGCATCTTACATTCATATTTGAGTTTCTAATATAATGAACTTTTATTGTGTGTTATGTTATCTATGGCTATTGTGTTTACAGGCCTGTTTTAGTTTAGTTTAGTTTAGAGATACAGCGTGGCAACAGGCCCTTCGGCCCCACCGGGTCAGCACCGACCAGCGATCCCCGCACACTAACACTATCCTACACATACTAGGGACAATTTTTTACATTTACCAAGCCAATTAACCTACAAACCTGTACGTCTTTGGAGTGTGGGAGGAAACAGAAGGTCTCGGAGAAAACCCACGCAGGTCACGGGGAGAACGGACGAACTCCGTAAAGACAGCACCCGTATCACAATAAACACATTTTCTCTGGGTGCTCCGGTTTCCTCCCACATTCCAAAGACGTATAGGTTCGTTGGCTCATTGGCTTCAGTAAAAATTGTAAATTGTCCCTTTTGTGTAGGATAGTGCTTGTATATTGGGGTGATCACTGGCCGGCACGGACCTGATGGGCCGAAGGGCCTGTTTCCATGCTGTATCTCTAAAGTGTAAAGTGTAAAGTCTCAAGTAAGAATTTCATTGTTCCATTTTGGGGACATAGATCAATAAAACACTCTTGACCTGACTCCTCCCCTGACTCTCAGTCTGAAGAAGGGTCTTGACACGAAACGTCACCCATTCCTTCTCTCCAGAGATGCTGCCTGTCCCGCTGAGTTACTCCAGCTTTGTGAGTCTATCTTTAGCCAATCTGTGTATCGTTTTCAACGGAGTAGTGGTTAATACCAGCACTGAATGCCCTTCAGGCCACCATTACTGCCACAGAAAGGTTGCAAGCAAAGTTCATATCAAATCCAGGACAAATAGACTCAGGAATAGTCGTGTTCCAAAAATTATAACTACTCTTAATTCAAATTCACACATGCACTGACTTCAAAGCCCAACACCCGGACTTCCATCTGTATATATGTATATAGCGCCGCAGAATTGTGCACCTATCCCCCCCCCCCCCTTCTCCCTTCTGTTTTTGTTTTCTGTTTCTTGTTTTTTGTACTAAATTATATGTATGCACTGAGTACGAGCAGCTTTTAATTTCATTGTACATGTATAGTGACAATAAATGGCATATCATATCATATAGCAAGCAAGATAGACCACTCCTTCTAAATGCAATGGGCTGACGTGTAGTACGCAACGGAGCGGAACGTGGGCCTTTTTTCCATCCATTTCAGTAACCCGACCCGACCCGACTTGCAGTGTAATCAACGTTGCGGGGGAACAGTTTGTGTTAATAAATTATAATTCTGAAAATGAGAAGGTTTTTACCAAAGAACTTTTATTTTTACGAGGATGTTTCCATAACCGGCTTCCGTCTCCGCACTAGTATCTTTGCTCCGCTACGGGATCTTTGGTGCGGAGACGGAAGCCGGTTACGGAAATGGGGCCGGAAATTACCCCTGTCCGTACCACGTCTTTGTCGTCGAGTGATCGATCTTGCTCGCTGTAGGATCTTTGGTTGCAAGTGACGTCTTTACAACATCTCAAGTTGATGTCTGGCACTGACTCCACCTACACTAGGTCCTCCAGTACTTCTCTCCTGATACAACATGAGAGTATTTGTCCCATCAATCGCTCCGATAATTATCGACCTTGACATCCGTATAATGATAGAACTGTAGAGTCCATGGAGTGAGGGGTGGGGGGAGTTCTCCTACAAGCTGAAAAAGTGGGATTGTCTAGAGATACAGCGCGGAAACAGGAACCCACCAGCGATCCCGCATATTAACACTATCCTACACACACTAGGGGCAATTTTCACTTGTACCAAGACAATCCCCCCTGCCCTCCAACACTGTGTATACTCCACTGCGTTAACTCTTCAAGATATGCCTACCTTGAAGAAGTTCTCCTCTTCTCTCCGGAGACAGTTTCACAACCTCCTCTCTAACTGTCCCCCATCTGTGATCTCCCCTGCCCTCCAACTCCCCGCCCCCGATCAGTCTGAAGAAGGGTTTTGGCCCGAAACGTTGCCTATTTCCTTCGCTCCATAGATGCTGCTGCACCCGCTGAGTTTCTCCAGCTTTTTGGTGTACCTTCAGTTAACCTACAGACCTGTACATCTTTGGAGTGTGGGAGGAAGCTGAAGATCTCGGAGGAAACCCACGCAGGTCACGGGGAGAACGTGCAAACTCCGTACAGACAGCACCCGTAGTCGGGATCGAACCCGGGTCTCCGGCGCTGTGAGGCAGCAACTCTACCGCTGCGCCACCATGTCGCCCATTGGTTTGTTTAAGAGAGAGAGCGTGGATACAGGCCCTTCGGCCCATCGGGCATGTGCCAACCATCGATCACCCGTTCACACTAGTTCCATGTTATCCCACCTTCTCATCCACTCCCTACACACTAGGGGCAATTTACAGAGGGCCGATTATCCCACAAACCCACACGTCTTGTGGCACCTAACACATGATGACACTTGTGTACTACCTATGTTGCATGCAATAGTTAGTATTTCACTGCACTTGGGTACATGTGATAATAATGTATTCAATTTTCTTCCATTCCGCAGGTTTGTAGGTTAATTGGCCGATAAAATTGTACATTCTCCCAAGTGTGTGTAGGATAGTGTAAGTGTATGGGTCAGCGCAGACTCGGTGGGCCGAAGGGCCTGTTTCCAGGCTGATTCTCTCAAAGCTAAACTAAACTAAACCTCTGTCCTGGGCCTCCTCCATTTCCAGTCAGACCACATCCAAACTGGAGAAACACCACCTCATATTCTGCATGGCTCTCTTATAACCCAGGGGTATGAGCTTTGAATTCTCCCAGTAATACACCCCTCACCTGACCCCCGCACCATGGATGTTGCCCGACCCGCTGAGTTCCTCCAGCACTTTGTATTTTGCTCAAGACTCCAACATCTGCAGTTCGTGTGACTTCAGCCACCATGTTGGATGTGAGTTGGGAGATTCTGTTTGGGATCCTGTTGGCAACAGATCAGCCTGGGATCTAATCTAGGAAGTTTGATGGGAAAAGCTGAGTTTGAGATTTGTTCTGGAAAACTCCGTGGGATTGTACTCCATGAGTAAAGTTGATTTTAGGTTAAATTTAGTTTGGTTTGGAGATACAGAGTGGAAACAGGCCCTTCGGCCCACCAAGGCCTCACCAACCAGGGATCTCCACGCTAACACTATCCTACCCACACTAGGGACAATTTACAATTATACCAAGACAATCAACCTACAGACCTGTACGTCTTTGGAGTGTGGGAGGAAAATGAAGAAAAACTCTATGGGATTGAAGGTGGGATAATCTGAGTTTGGGATCATGTCTGGGAAAACTATGGGATTGGAGCTGGACAAAGCTGAATTTGGGATCAGAGCTGCAAAACTCCATGAGATTGGGACTGGGAACAGCTCGGTCTTTAGATCTGCTCTGCAGTTTTGGAGTTTGTTTTGGTGTCACCTTCCCCAAGCTAACAATGATCTATTCTACATTTTGCTTGAGCCTCTTCTCCTTTGATGACTCGTTTTCACACCTTACCCGTCCATATCTCCCTCTCTCTCCCCTGTGTCTCCCTCTCCCCTGACCCTCAGTCTAAAGGAGGGTCTCGACCAGAAACGGCACCTATTCCTTCTCTCCAGAGATGCTGCCTGCCCCGCTGAGTTACTCCAGCACCTTGTGACTATCTGCAGTTTTGGACTTTGAAGGGCTGGAGCTCAGTTTCAAAGAGTGAGAGTGTATACTGATAGACCCAACTAGTGTAAATCTCACTTGTCAGGATGGGGTGCAGCGTAGGTTCACCAGGTTATATCACCGGACTGACATATGATGAAAGAATGGGTCGACTGGGCTTGTATCTAACTCCCTCTTGAAAGCATCCACAGAACCGGCCTCCACAGAGGCAGAGAATTCCACAGACTCACAACACTCTCTGTGAGTCTGTGGAAACAGGGGTCCCAGTTTGAGAATTAGGGGTAGGCCATTTAGGGTTTCGACAGCTATATTAATATCACAAGGATAACGAGGGATAAGTGATGGAGGCAGGTTCGATTTTATCATTTAAAAATAAATTGGATGGGTATATGGACGGGAAAGGAATGGAGGGTTATGGTCTGAGTGCAGGTAGATGGGACTAGGTGAGAGTAAGTGTTCGGCATGGACTAGAAGGGCCGAGATGGCCTGTTTCCGTGCTGTAATTGTTATATGGTTATATGGTTATATGACTGAGATGAGGAAAAACGTTTTCACCCTGAGAGTTGAGAATCGGTGGAATTCTCTGCCACAGAAGGCAGTGGAGGCCAACTCACTGGATGTTTTTAAGAGAGAGTTAGATTTAGCTCTTAGGGCTAACGAAATCAAGGGGTATGGGGAGAAGGCAGGAACGGGGTACTGATTGGGGATGATCAACCATTGAATGGCGGTGCTGGCTCAAAGGGCCGAATGGCCTAATCCTGCACCTATTGTCTATGCTTCTATGTTTCTAAATGCAGAGTGCAAATCTCAGTTGTCAGGTACCTGTAAACATAAACTAACAACAGGAATAGGGTGAGATTAATTTTGGATGTGAATGCAAGGACTCTGTGGAGTTCAGTGAGAGTAACAGTGTGGATCGAGCTACCAGTTCTTACTATCTGGGTGGTACTTTGTCATCTGAGGAAGGAACAGAATTTGTTTTATATAAACAGCTGACAATGTTTATGTATAGAATGATGGATAGGCTGGGCTGTCTAACAAGCATCGTTCCCAGCTGTGAAGCCTTAGATAGCAACATCGAGTGGGAAACTGACCCCCCCCTTCTATCACCCAAATAGCTCACCATTCAACCGGGCTGCACACCAACGGTAGACAAAACGCTGGAGGAACTCAGCGGGTGAGGCAGCATCCATGGAGCGAAGGAATAGGTGGCGTTTTGGGTCAAGACCCCGCATAGATGCTGCCTCACCCGCTGAGATTCGGGTCGAGACACTTGTACACTCTGTGGAGTTTAGACGGATGAGAGGGGATCTTATTGAAACTTACAAGATAACTAAGGGTTTGGACACGCTAGAGGCAGGAAACATGTTCCCAATGTTGGGGGAGTCCAGAACCAGGGGCCACAGTTTAAGAACAAGGGGTAAACCATTTAGAACGGAGATGATTGTTCTTAAATCTTTTAGGACCGAGATGAGGAAAACATTTTTCACACAGAGAGTGGTGAATCTGTGGAATTCTCTGCCACAGAAGGTAGTTGGGGCCAGTTCATTGGCTATATTTAAGAGGGAGTTAGATGTGGCCCTTGTGGCTAAAGGGATCAGGGGGTATGGAGAGAAGGCAGGGATGAGATACTGAGTTGGATGATCAGCCATGATCATATTGAATGGCGGTGCAGGCTCAAAGGGCCCAAATGGCCTACTCCTGCACCTATTTTCTATGTTTCTATGTTTCTATGAGGAAACACGTTTTCACGCAGAGAGTTGTGAGTCTGTGGAATTCTCTGCCTCAGAGGGCGGTGGAGGCCGGTTCTCTGGATACTTTCAAGAGAGAGCTAGACAGGGCTCTTGAGGGTAGCGGAGTCAGGGGATATGGGGAGAAGGCAGGAACGGGGTACTGATTGGGGATGATCAGCCATGATCACATTGAATGGTGGTGCTGGCTCGAAGGGCCGAATGGCCTACTCCTGCACCTATTGTCTATTGTCTATTGTCTATCTCGGAACACATGACAATCATAAACCCATTTCAATACCATTGCCGACAGCACACCAAGGAGATTACAAACACTGGTGGACACTGCCCAGCCCATCACAGCCACTGACCTCCCCACCATTGAACGGATTTACAAGAAGTTGCTGCCTTAAGTAGGCAACCAGCATCATCAGAGACCCACACCACCCTGGCCATGCTCTCATCTCGTTGCTACCATCAGGAAGAAGGTATAGGATCCTAAAACCGTGACCACCAAGTTTCAAGAACAGCTTCTTCCAAAAAACAATTAGGCTCTTGAACACTGCCCAACACTATCTAAACTATGAACTATTGGACTGCAGTGACCCAGTGGGTCAGGCAGCATCTCTGGAGAACATGGACAGGTAACGTTACGGTTTGGGACCCTTCTTCAGGCTGGAGAAGGGTCCTGACCCGAAACGTTACCTATCCACGTTCTCCATTGATGCTACCAGACTCGTTGTGTTACTCCAGCACTTTGCGTCCTTTTGTGTAAAACAGCACCTTCAGTTCCTTGTTTGTACATTCTGAACTATTGGCCTGCCTTTGGTGTCATTATGGACTTTGGGCTTTTATGCACTAGAATTGGGGTTATTAACTTATTGAATATTCTTGTTTATTACGTTATCTAGGAGTCCCGCGTTGACAGGCATGTAATGGTGCTGCTGGGAAGAATCGGATTGGTTTGTTTCAGAAGTTTAGTTTAGTTTAGAGATACAGCGTAAATGGATCTTCAGTCCACCGAGTCAGCACTGACCAACGATCCCCGCACACTAACACTATCCTACACACACTAAGGACAATTTACAATGTTACTGAAGCCAATTAATCTACAAACCTGCACGTCTTTGGAGCTTGGGAGGAAGCCTGAGCACCCGGAGAAAACCCACGCAGGTCACAGAGAGAACATACAAACTCCGTACATACTGTATAATAGTTTAGTTTAGAGATACAGCATGGAACCAGGCCCTTCGGCCCATCGAGCCCGCTTCGGCCAGTGATCCCCGCACACTAACACTATCCCACCCATTCACCTAATCCAATCAACCTACAAACGTGCAAGTCTTTGGAGTGTGGGAGGGAACCGGAGCGCCCGGAGAAAACCCACGCAGGTCACAGGGAGAAGGTACAGACCGTTAGGATCGAACCCGGGTCTCTGGTGCTGTGAGGCAGCAACTATTCCACTGCGCCACAATGCCAGTCATAAGACAGCACTTGACTCGTTGGCCTCCGCCGTTGTTAGCAAGATGGAGTTTCTCCCAGTTACGTCATGGGCCAGTGACTTTTGTGTTTCCACAAACAAACAGCAGTCCATGCACAGGGTCTGTATTTGCAAAAACGCGTTCTCGAAACAATCGCATGTTTGACACCGTAAAGATGATTCCAGCCAAGTTCTGGTAATCAGGTCCCTGGGGTGAGGGGGTGGATGTTCCTGATCCACGGGCAGAGTTCAGAGACTCAGTGTCCGGGAGGAGTGTCGAATTCTTTGCCCAACAGGCGGCATGTTAAGTTGAGGCTCCGTGGATCCTATCAAGTCAGTGTGAATGAGAGCGTGCGGTGCTATTGAAGAGAAGAGGCCCTTGAACAGCCCTGAATGCAAGGCCACAGACAGAGAGCTGAGACAAGTTCGCAAGTTATAGGAGGAGAATCAGGCCATTCGGCCCGTAGAGTCTACTCCGCCATTCGATCATGGCTGATCTCTGCCTGCCTTCTCCCCATAGCCCTTGACTCCCTTTCTGATCAAGAATTTGTCTGAGGTAGACAAAAATGCTGGAGAAACTCAGCGAGTGCAGCAACATCTATGGAGCGAAGGAAATAGACAATGTTTCGGGCCGAAACCCTTCTTCAGAATTTGTCTATCTCTGCCTTAAAAAATATCCACTGACTTGGCCTCCACAGCCCTCTGTGGCAATGAGTTCCACAGATTAACTAATCACTAACTAAAGAAGTTCCTCCTCAACTCCTTTCTAAAAGAGCGCCCTTTAATTCTGAGGCTGTGACCTCTGGTCCTAGACTCTCCCACCAGTGGAAACATCCTCTCCACATCCACTCTATCCAGGCCTTTCATTATTCTGTAAGTTTCAATGAGGTCCCCCCTCAACCTTCTAAACTCCAGTGAGTACAGGCCCAGTGCTGTCAAACGCTCATCATATGCTAACCCACTCATTCCTGGGATCATTCTTGTAAACCTCCTCTGGACCCACTCCAGAGCCAGCACATCCTTCCTCAGATACATGGGATTAGCTCAATATCCATGTCTTGGCCCAGCTGGATACAACAGGCCAAATGTTATAGACACAAAAAGCTGGAGTAACTCAGCGGGTCAGGCAGCATCTCTGGAGAGAAGGACTGGGAGAAGTTCCGGGTCGAGACCCTTCTTCAGACAGAATTCTCAAGCCAAATGTTATCCTGGATCCTAAATGGCTACTATAGCCCAGAGACCAGAGGAGATGTCCACATCTGCATTTCTGATGTCCACATCTGCATTTACTCAGCATGCAACTAAAATAGATTATTTAGAGATACAGCATGGAAATGAGACATTCGGCCCATCAAGTCCCCACTGTACATCAACCGCCCTTACATATAGAATCACCCTAGTTGTTTGTTGTTTACTGTTGGATGGCATCACTGCTCGGTTAGCGAACGGCTCTGCTCAAGGCTGCAAGAAATTGCAGAGAGCTGTGGATGTGGCCCAGTCCATCACACAGGCCAGACTTACCACCAAGATAGACACAAAGTGCTGGAGTAACTCAGCAGGACAGGCAGCATCTCTGGAGAGAAGGAATGGGTGACATTTCGGGATGAAACCCTTCTTCCCGGGATGGCGGGACTGTCATATGCTGAGAGAATGGAGCAGCTGGGCTTGTACACTCTGGAGTTTAGAAGGATGAGAGGAGATCTCATTGAAACATATAAGTTTGTTAAGGGTTTGGACACGCTAGAGGCAGGAAAGATGTTCCCGATGTTGGGGGAGTCCAGAACCAGGGGCCACACACAGTTTAAGAATAAGGAGTAAGCCATTTAGAACAGAGACGAGGAAACACTTTTTCTCACAGAGAGTGGTGAGTGTGGAATTCTCTGCCTCAGAGGGCAGTGGAGGCCGGTTCTCTGGATGCTTTCAAGAGAGAGCTAGATAGGGCTCTTAAATATAGCGGAGTCGGGGATATGGGGAAAAGGCAGGAACGGGGTACTGATTGGGGATGATCAGCCATGATCACATTGAATGGCGGTGCTGGCTCGAAGGGCCGAATGGCCTACTCCTGCACCTATTGTCTGTTGTCTATTGTTCAGACCAAGTCTAAGGCGTAGATATGGGCACTCATATGGGCACCAGCTATGCCTGCCTCTTTGTAGGGTATGTCAAACAATCATTGTTCCAGGTGTACACTGGCCCTATTCCCGAACTTGAACGAGAGTCCACACATACCACCATTGACTCCATCTACAGTATACTAAGCAGCCAACATAATCAGATTCTTGTCCCACCCTGGTGATTCCTCCTTACAGTCATAGAGTCTTATTAGGGTTCATTGCAGTGGTTCAGTGGAACAAGCAATACCTCTATAGAACATGGACAATAGACAGTAGACAATAGGTGCAGGAGTAGGCCATTTAGCCCTTCGAGTCAGCACCGCCATTCAATGTGATAATGGCTGATCATCCCCAATCAGTACCCCGTTCCTGCCTCCTCCCCATATCCCCTGACTCCGCTGTCTTTAAGAGCCCTATCTAGCTCTCTATTGAAAGTATCCAGAGAACTGGCCACCGCCCTCTGAGGCAGAGAATTCCACAGACTCACAAAAAAGTGTTTCCTCATTTCCGATCTAAATGGCTTACTCCTTATTCTTAAACCGTCGCCCCTGGTTCTGGACTCTCCCAACATCGGGAACATGTTTCCTGCCTCTAGCGTGTCCAAGCCCTTAATAATCTTAATAATTAACAGTCCTGCCATCCCGGGAATTAACCTTGTAAACCTAGGCTGCACTCCCTCAATAGCAAGAATGTCCTTCCTCAAATAAGGGGACCAAAACTGCCCACAATACTCCAGGTGTGGTCTCACTAGGGCCATGTACAACTGCAGAAGGACCTCTTTGCTCCTATACTCAACTCCTCTTGTTACGAAGGCCAACATGCCATTTGCTCTCTTCACTGCCTGCTGTACCTGCATGCTTCCTTTCATTGACTGATGAACAAGGACCCCCAGATCCCGTTGTTGGAGATACGACATTTTGGCTCAGGGCCCTTCTTTAGAATGAAGAAGAGTCACAGATTAGAAACATGCCCTTCGGCCCAACTTGCCCACACCAGCTAACATGTCCCAGATACACTAGTCCAGCCTGCCCGCATTTGGTCCATATCCCTCTAAACCTGTTCTACCCATGTTCCGGTCCAAATGTTTCTTAAACGTTGCGATAGTCCCTGCAAGATTTTTGACTTTAGAGATATAAGGTGCCAACAGGCCCTTTGGCCTTGGTCTGGGCCCACCAGCGATCGCCCTGGTTACGAGCACTATCCTACACACCAAGGACAATTTATAATTTACAGAAGCCAATTATCCGACAGACAGTCCCCTATGTAAAGTTGCTGCCTCACAGCGTCACAGACCCAGGTTCGATTCTAACCTCGGGTGCTGTCTGTGTGGAGTTTGCACGTTCTCCAAGTGACCACGTGGGTTTCCTCCGGGTGCTTCGGGTTCCTCACACGTCTCAAAGACGTACGGGTCTGTGGGTTAATCGGCCCTCTGTAAATCGCCCCTAGTGTGTAGGGAGTGGATGAGAAAATTGAGTAACATGGAACCAGTGTGATCGGGTGATCGATGGTCGGGGTAGACTTGGTGGGCTGAAGGGCCTCTTTCCATGTTGATTCTTGCAATTTACTAAATCAAAAACATCAAACTGAGAAATCAGAGACTAGTACAGCACAGAAGGAGGCCCTTCGGCCCCACTCGTCCATGTCGACTATGCCTTCCCTTTCTCAAGGCCAGTGGTATCTCCTGCCGGCAGTTCAGAGGAAACTGCTTGGGGCGGCACGGTGGCGCAGCGGTAGAGTTGCTGCCTCACAGCGACAGAGACCCAGGTTCGATCCTGACGACGGGTGCTGTCTGTACAGAGTTTGTACGTTCTCCCCGTGACTGCGTGGGTTTTCTCCAGGTGCTCCGGTTTCCTCCCACACTCCCAAAGACGAGCAGATTTGTAGGTTAATTAGCTTGGGTATAATTGTAAATTGTCCCTAGTGTGTGTTGGGTAGTGTTAGTATGCGGGGATCGCTGGTCGGCACGGACTCGGTGGGCTGAAGGGCCTGTTTCCGTGCTGTATCTCTGAATTGAGCCAATAACTACGACAAAACAGTGTTGGCGAGTCAGTCCAATTTGACATGCCGGCTCTCAAAGAGTTAAGGGATCAGATCAGAGGAACAGCATGCGATTACTAGTGAAGGTCAGTATGTTGCAGATTAAAGATCATCCCGCTTTGATTCCCTTAAAATCTCAACAACTCTAAACTCCCAACGATTTGTTCAGAGAATCCCAACATTGTCATTTACCATCTGAGCCCCTCCATTTCATGGGTGGATCACCTGTCGCGAGTGGAGGAATGCCGTGGGTAGGGGCAAGGGTGAGGGGGGCTTTTGCCAAGTACAGTGGCAGCCCCCCCTCTTTTAAGATCTGAGGGGGACATAGACTTCAGACTATAAAGATACGCCACTGAATCAGGCCCTTCGGCCCACCATAGCAAAAGTATTTGAGTATAGGAGCAGGGAGGTTCTACTGCAGTTGTACAGGGTCTTGGTGAGACCACACCTGGAGTCTTGCGTACAGTTTTGGTCTCCTAATCTGAGGAAGGACATTATTGCCATAGAGGGAGTGCAGAGAAGGTTCACCAGACTGATTCCTGGGATGTCAGGACTTTCATTTGAAGAAAGATTGGATAGACTTGGTTTATACTCGCTAGAATTTAGGAGATTGAGGGGGGATCTTATAGAAACGTACAAAATTCTTAAGGGGTTGGACAGGCTAGATGCAGGAAGATTGTTCCTGATGTTGGGGAAGTCCAGGACAAGGGGTCACAGCTTAAGGATAAGGGGGAAATCCTTTAAAACCGAGATGAGAAGAACTTTTTTCACACAGAGAGTGGTGAATCTCTGGAACTCTCTGCCACAGAGGGTAGTTGATGCCAGTTCATTGGCTATATTTAAGAGGCAGTTAGATGTGGCCCTTGTGGCTAAAGGGATCAGGGGGTATGGAGAGAAGGCAGGGATGGGATACTGAGTTGGATGATCAGCCATGATCATATTGAATGGTGGTGCTGGCTCGAAGGGCCGAATGGCCTACTCCTGCACCTATTTTCTATGTATCTATGTAAGTCTTTAATCAATACTTTAACCAAAGACGCTCAGAAAACAATCAGCCTGCCCCATTCCCTCCCCAAATCAATTAATCTATTCCCCTAGTGATTTTATACACCTCTATAAGATCAGCCCTCAGCCTCCTGCGCTCCAAGGAATGGAGTCCAGGCCTGCTCAACCTCTCCCTGTAGCTCAGGCCCTAGAGTCCTGGCAACATGCTCGTAATTATCCCATAATTGGAGAAACTCTCTGTGACCATTGAATGAACAAACCTTCACTCGTGACATCCCCAAAGTGAGCTGATTAAATTAATATCCATCATTGTGCAGTGGGATTATCCATGGTGCTGGCTCTCTGACATTAGGGCCTTGATTAAGAACGATAGGTTCAAGAATAAACTGCATGGGATTTTTTATTTCCTTGTGACTTTTATTACTTCAACCGTTCCCCAAAGTAAAATGTGTCAGGCTCCAATAGATATGTGCGGCACGGTGGTGCAGCGGGTATAGCTGCTGCCTCACAGCGCCCGAGACCCGGGTTCCATCCTGTCTGTACGCAGTTTGTACATTCTCCCCGTGACCTGCGTGGATTTTCCCTGGGCACTCCGGTTCCCTCCCACACTCCAAAGACGTAGAAACATAGAAAGATAGAAGCATAGAAAATAGGTGCAGGAGTAGAGGCCATTCGGCCCCTCGAGCCTGCACCGTCATTCAATATGATCATGGCTGATCATCCAACTCAGTATCCTGTACCTGCCTTCTCTCCATACCCCCTGATCCCTTTAGCCACAAGAGCCACATCTAACTCCCTCTTAAATATAGTCAATGAACTGTGGCCCCAACTACCCTCTGTGGCAGAGAATTCCAGAGATTCACCACTCTCTGTGTGAAAAATGTTTTCCTCATCTCGGTCCTAAAAGATTTCCCCCTTATCCTTAAACTGTGACCCCTTGTTCTGGACTTCCCCAACATCAGGAATAATCTTCCTGCATCTAGCCTGACCAACCCCTTAAGAATTGTGTAACTTGTAAGACGTACAGGTTTGTAGGTTAAATGTGTAGGAAGGAACTGCAGATGCTGGTTTCAACCAAAGATAGACACAAAATGCTGGAGTAACTCAGCGGGTCAGGCAGCATCTCTAGGGAAAAGGAATGGGTCATATTTCAGGACGGGTCCCTTCTTCAGAATGAGCAAGTTAATTTAGCTTTGGTTAAAAAATCGTCCCTAGTGTGTGGGATAGTGCAGGAATCGGTGGTCGGCACGGACTCGATGGGCCGAAGGGCCTGTTTCGTACCACAGTCTAAAGTAAGAATTTTATTGTTCTGTTTTGGAACATATGAAATAAAATACTCTTGTCTCTTGGCAATGCTGAGGCTCTATAAGGCGCTGGTCAGGCCACATTTGGAGTATTGCGAGCAACTTTGGGCACCATATCTGAGAAAAGATGTGCTGGCTCTGGAGAGGGTCCAGAGGAGGTTTACAAGGATGATCCCAGGAATGAGTAGGTTAACATATGATGAGCATTTGACGGCACTGGGGCTGTACTCGCTGGAGTTTAGAAGGATGAGGGGGTACATCATTGAAACTTACAGGATAGTGAAAAGCCTGGATAGAGTGGATGTGGAGAGGATGTTTCCACTGGTGGGAGAGTCTAGGATCAGAGGTCACAGCCTCAGAATTAAAGGGCGCTCCTTTAGGAAGGAGTTGAGGAGGAATCTCTTTAGTCAGAGGGTGGTGAATCTGTGGAACTCTTTGCCACAGAAGGCTTTGGAGGCCAAGTCAATGGATATTTTTAAGACAGAGGTAGATAGATTCTTGATTAGCACTGGTGTCAGGGGTTATGGGGAGAAGACAGGAGAATGGGGTTAGGAGGGAGAGATAGGAAGATAGAGCCACGATTGAATGGCAGAGTAGACTCGATGGGCTGAATGGCCTAATTCTGCTCCTATATCTTATGATCTTATGACCTTTTGTCTACTATCTTGACCCTGTCTGAAGAAGGGTCTCGACCCGAAACGTCACCCATTCCTTCTCTCCAGAGATACTGCCTATCCCGCTGAGGTACCCAGTGGGCTGAAGGGCCTGTTTCCGTGCTGTTTCTCTCTGAACTAAACTAAATCGAGCTTCAGCCAAAGACCTGACCGAAGTCGTTTAAAAAAATCCTTGAGTGTGAGTCTGTACCATTCCCTGCTCGTTCCTAGCATGAGAGTACGCAGGAGTTTCTTAAAGTCTGCTCTAAAGTTTCCCCTCTTTCTTTTCCTTTCCAGCCTTAATTCAGTGCAGACAACTTTCCTGGTAACACTGATCCCAGGTGGGGTGCATTACACAAAGAACTTGATTGCAATAGGATTTTTTTTTTTTGCAAGCCAATGCTGGAGTAATACATCCCACCTGGCGATACAGTTAATGGGGAACTAGGCCACAATTATCCCCGCCTGCAGCGACTGGGAGCTGTGTCGCCGCCCATGTGGTGACGTGTAGTAGGGCAGCACCTTCAACACAACCTTCCATCCCCTCATTCAGTTTAGACAGGCACAAAGAGCTGGGTTAACTCAATGGGACAGGCAGCATCTCCGGAGGGAAGCAACGGGTGACGTTTCAGGTCGAGACCCTCTTCAGTTTAGCTTAGTTTATCTGAAGAAGGGTCTCGACCAGAAACATCACCCATTCCTTCTCTCCAGAGATGCTGCCTGTCCCGCTGAGTTACTCCAGATTTTTGTGTCTAAGTTTAGCTTTGATTAGTTTAGTTTAAGTTTAAAGTGTAAAGTTAAAGTGTTAAGATGTTTAGTTTGATAAAATACATCTCCCTATGCTCCTGAACACATCATCAGTAATGATTAGTTATTTTAGTTTAGTTTAGTTTAGTTTAGTTTAGTTTAGTTTAGTTTAGATTAGTTTAGTTTAGTTTAGTTTAGTTTAGTTTAGTTTAGTTTAGTTTAGTTTAGTGCAGTTTAGTTTAGTTTAGTTTAGTTTAGTTTAGTTTAGTTTAGTTTAGTTTAGTTTAGTTTAGATTAGTTTAGTTTAGTTTAGTTTAGTTTAGTGTAGTTTAGATTTTTAGTTTAGTTTAGTTTAGTTTAGTTTAGTTTAGTTTAGATTAGTTTAGTTTAGTTTAGTTTAGATTAGTTTAGTTTAGTTTAGTTTAGTTTAGTTTAGATTAGTTTAGTTTAGTTTAGTTTAGTTTAGTTTAGTTTAGTTTAGTTTCACGTGTACTGAGGTACAGTTAAAAGCTTTGTTATTGCGTGCTAACCAGTCAATGAAAAGACTATGGAGTCTCGACCCATTCCTTCTCTCCAGAGATGCTGCCTGACCCGCTGAGTTACTCCAACATTTTGTGTCTATCTTCGGTGTAAACCAGCATCTGCAGTTCCTTTCATTAGAAAATTACAATCGAGCCATCCACAGTGTACAAATACATGATAAAAGGGAATAACGTTTAGTGCTAGATAAAGTCCAGTAAAGATAGCCCAAGGGTCTCCATTGAGGTTGATGGTAGTTCAGGACCGCTCTCTAGTTGGTGGTAGGGTGGTTCAGTTGCCTGATAACAGCTGGGAAGAAAATGACCCTGAATCTGGAGGTGTGCATTCGTTTTCACACTTCTGTACCCCTTGCCTGATGGGAGAGGGGAGAAGAGGGAGTGATCAGGGTGAGACTGGTCCTTGATGATGCTGCTGGCCTTGCCGAGGCAGCGTGAGGTGTAGATGGAGTCAATGGGAGGGAGGTTGGTTTGTGTGTGATGGTCTGGGCTGCGTCCATTGAAGGAGCGGGTTCTGTTTTGTGTACAGGCTCCAATGACTGCAGGATTCATTTATTGGGTCCTGTGTCACTTTACAAAGGAGCAAGGGAAGACTCTCACAAGCGGAGGTTGGGCGATCGCTTCGCCGAACAGCTCCGCTCGGTCCGCAATAACCAAGCTGACCTCCCGGTGGCTCAGCACTTCAACTCCCCCTCCCATTCCCCATCCGACCTCTCTGTCCTGGGTCTCCTCCATGGCCAGAGCGAGCAACACCGGAAATTGGAGGAACAGCACCTCATATTCCGCTTGGGGAGTCTGCATCCTGCGGGCATGAACATTGAATTCTCCCAATTTTGTTAGCCCTTGCTGTCTCCTCCCCTTCCCCAGCCCTTGAGCTGTCTCCTCCCATCCCCCAGCCTTCGGGCTCCCCCTCCTCCTTTTTCCTTTCTTCTCCCCGCCACCCCCCATCAGTCTGAAGAAGGGTTTCGGCCGAAAACGTTGCCTATTTCCTTCGCTCCATAGACGCTGCTGCACCCGCTGAGTTTCTCCAGCATTTTTGTCTACCTTCGATTTTCCAGCATCTGCAGTTCCTTCTTAAAGACTCTCACAAAGATGGGTTGCAGGCAGGCGGAGTAATGCATTCCTTCTAATCCCCTCTCCCGACCGACAGGAGGTACAGAAGCTTGAAAGCACGCACCACCAGACTCAGGAACAGCTTCTTCCCCTCTGTTATCAGGCTTCTGAACGGGCTAAGTACTATCATTGTTCCATATCAGAACTAATGACAATAAAACGCTCTTGACTCTTGACTCCTTCCAATGGACATTGCGGACATTGGACTTTGTCTCTGGAACTTTTTTATTTAGTTTGGTTCAGAGATACAGCGCGGAAACAGGCCCTTCGGCCCACCGAGTCCGCGCCGACCAGCGATCCCCGCACATCGATACTATCCTACACACACTGGGGGCAATTTACAATGACACCAAGCCAGACCGTTACGTCTTCGGAGTGCGGGAGGAAAGCGGAGATCCCGGAGAAAACCCATGCAGGACAGGGGAGCACGTACAAACTCCGTACAGACAGCACCCATAGTTAGGATGGAACCCAGGTCTC
This sequence comes from Leucoraja erinaceus, assembly GCF_028641065.1. Classification (NCBI taxonomy): domain Eukaryota; kingdom Metazoa; phylum Chordata; class Chondrichthyes; order Rajiformes; family Rajidae; genus Leucoraja; species Leucoraja erinaceus. Next base: position 1,429,736 of record NC_073415.1, on the reverse strand, counting down.
TGGCGCTGTGAGGCAGCAACTCTACCGCTGCGCCACCGTGCCGACCCATTGCTGTGACCTACAATGCTGAGAACTGTATTCTGCACTCTGTATCTTCCCCTTTGCTCTACCTACTGTATTAGAGTTTGCCTTAGTCGTGTAGTAGTATTATCTGATTTAATGGGATAACAAGCAAAACAAAGCTATTCACTGGAAGACAGTACACGTGACACTAATAAACTGAAACCTCAGGGGATTTCATCCACATTTTAAAACCATTTGTTCTTAATTTGATAGGAATTCTTTCCATCTACACAGAAAGTGCTTCAAGAAATGCTAAAGCTATTCCATATCGCACATGTCCATCACGCAACAAGTGCCAGAGTGGCAAAACTGTTGAAACAAAAACCAGGCAGGCAAATCTTACAATGAGTTGAATCGGTATTTTACAAGTGTGTGTGTGTGTGTGTCTCTCTGCAAATTGTGGCATGCTCTCAAAGACCAGTTTACCGACTCTGGGGTCACAGAGAGTCCATAAAGGTTAAGGTTGAACAAGTTAGGGCTTTATTCTTTGGAGCGCAGAAGGTTAAGGGGGGACTTGATAGAGGTTTTTTAAATGATGAGAGGGATAGACAGAGTTGACGTGGAAAAGCTTTTCCCACTGAGAGTAGGGAAGATTCAAACAAGGGGACATGACTTGAGAATTAAGGGACTGAAGTTTAGGGGTAACATGAGGGGGAACTTCTTTACTCAGAGAGTGATAGCTGTGTGGAATGAGCTTCCAGTGAAGGTGGTGGAGGCAGGTTCGTTTTTATCATTTAAAAATAAATTGGATAGTTATATGGACGGGAAGGGAATGGAGGGTTATGGTCTGAGCACAGGTATATGGGACTAGGGGAGATTATGTGTTCGGCACGGACTAGAAGGGTCGAGATGGCCTGTTTCTGTGCTGTAATTGTTATATGGTTATATGGTTATATAAGGATCGTGAGAGGTACAGCAGCACGGTGACACAGCGGTAGAGTTGCTGCCTCACAGCGCCAGAGACCCGGGTTCCATCCTGACTATGGGTGCTGTCTGTGTGGAGCTGGCATGTTCCCCTTGTGACCCGCGTGGGTTTTCTCCGGGGGCTCAGGTTTCATCCCACACTCCAAAGACGTGCGGGTACGTGGGTTCATTGTCTTTTGTAAGTTGTCCCTTAGTGTGTAGGATCCAAAATTGGAATTTCATAGAACTAGTGTACGGGTGATTGGTCGATGCAGGTTGTATTGTCACTAGTGTGTTAATGTGCAGGGATCGCTGGCCGGCATGGACTCGGTGGGCCAAAGGGCCTGTTTCCGTGGAGTATCTCTAGAATAAAACAGCTGCCTGTTCAAGTCTGCTCTCTGATCCATCCATAAAATGGCTGATCTTCCACCTCAGACCCAGTTTCATTCCCTTTCCCCATCGCCCGTCAGCAAAACACAGAGAGCTGGAGCAACTCAGCGAGTCAGGCGGCGTCTGTGGAGGGAATGGCCAGACCAGGTCTCGGTCCTGACCCTACTCCAGACTGGGTCACCCACGGCTGATGTCCTCCTCTATCCTCATCTACTGCGTTAAACGCTCCTGATGTTGCCTCCTGTACATTGGCGAGACCAACAGACTCAGCCACCATTTTGCTGAACCTTTGCGCTCATTCCACCAAGGCCTGCTGGGTCTCCTGGTTGCTAGCCATCCGAACCCCCATTCCCATTCCCACACTGACATTTCTGTCCTGGGCCTCCTCGGTTGCCCGAGAGAGACCACACACAAACTAAAGGAACACCTCATATTCCACTAAGGGAGCTTACATCCAGCAGTTTAGTTTAGTTTTAATTTAGAGATACAGCGTGGAAACAGGCCCCCGTTTGGCCCACTGAGTCCGCACCGACCAGCGATCCCCGCACGCTAACACTATCCTACACACACCAAGGACAGTTTACACATACACCAAGCCATTTAACCTACATTCCTTTACGTGTTTGAAATGTGGGAGGAAACCGATGATCTCGAAGAAAACCCAACGTGCAAACTCCGTACAGACAGCACCCGTAGTCAGGATCGAACCCACGTCCCTGGTGCTGTGAGGCATCACCCACAGTCGGGATGGCCTAATTCTGGTCCTAGAAACATAGAAACATAGACACCCAGGTCTCGTTGCATCTCCCCTTTTCCTAATCGGCCACCATTCAGATAATAGTCTACTTTCCTATTTTTGCCACCAAAGTGGATAACCTCACATTCATCCACATTATACACCGCTTACATGGGTCACAGCTTAAGGATAAGGGGGAAATCCTTTAAAACTGAGATGAGAAGAACTTTTTTCACACAGAGAGTGGTGAATCTCTGGAACTCTCTGCCACAGAGGGTAGTTGAGGCCACAGTTCATTGGCTATATTTAAGAGGGAGTTAGATGTGGCCCTTGTGGCTAAGGGGATCAGGGGGTATGGAGAGAAGGAAGGTACGGGATACTGAGTTGGATGATCAGCCATGATCATATTGAATGGCGGTGCAGGCTCGAAGGGCCGAATGGCCTACTCCTGCACCTAATTTCTATGTTTCTATGTTTCTATACTGCACCTGCCAAACATTTGCCCACTCACCCAGCCTATCCAAGTCACCTTGCAGTCTCCTAGCATCCTCCTCACACCTGACACTGCCCCCCAGCTTAGTGTCATCCTATCACCTTATGATATCTGTACGATCCAACACATTCAATTCTCAATCCATTGGAAAGGATTTCCGGCCAGTGTTTGCTGCTGTGCCAGCTTCAGACAACAGGTCCGCTCCTGTATCAAGTGACGGTGCGGAAGTGTGCAGACCAGCAAGGTGGTCTATTTCTGTCCAGAATTCCCTGTGTGCTCCCTGTACACCCCCTCACTAATCCCCGCGCACTCTCTCCCTCTCACGAAGTGAACAATCTGCTGCCTATTTGCATTTAGTGCCTACCTTCGATTTAAACCAGCATCTGCAGTTCTTTCTAACACATGCCTCACACACAGGATGTGGGCATTAGTGGCATGCCCAGCACCAGCTGCCCTTGCTGGTGTAGAATTGGATTCACTGGCGGCTACCCTCCATCGCATTGCAGTGGGCGAAGGTTGCCCAGAGGTGACTGGCAAGGGCACAGCATGGGTAAAACAATTTAGCTTCTCATTGAGTCTCATTGACTGCAGGCAAATTCAATCCACAAGCTGGGACAGTGCGTTACTCTGGGATGGACACAAAATGCTGGAGTAACTCACATGGGTCAGGCAGCATCTCTAGAGAAGAAGGAGATCAAATGAATGAAAGATATGCAAAAAAGTAAGATGGGTCTCGACCCGAAACGTCACCTATTCCTTTTTCGCCAGGGATGCAGCCTGACCCGCTGAGTTACTCCAGCGTTTTGTGTCCTTACTTTTTCTCAACATCTTCGATTGTCGTTTTCTTAATGTCTTCGGTTTAAACCAGCACCTGCAGTTCCTTCATACATGTGATGAGCATAAATAGGGGCGGCACGGTGGCGCAGCGGTAGAGTTGCTGCCTCACAGCGCCAGGGACCCGGGTTCGATCCTGACTACGGGTGCTGTCTGTACGGAGTTTGTACGTTCTCCCCATGTGACCAAGTCACACAGTGTGGAAACAGGCCCTTCAACCCACCTTGTCCACACTGACAACATGTCCCGGCTACACTAGTCCCACATAGAAACATAGAAACATAGAAATTAGGTGCAGGAGTAGGCCATTCGGCCCTTCGAGCCTGCACCGCCATTCAATATGATCATGGCTGATCATCCAACTCAGTATCCCGTACCTGCCTTCTCTCCATACCCCCTGATCCCCTTAGCCACAAGGACCACATCTAACTCCCTCTTAAATATAGCCAATGAACTGGCCTCAACTACCCTCTGTGGCAGAGAGTTCCAGAGATTCGCCACTCTCTGTGTGAAATATGCCTGCGTTTGGCCCATATCCATCTAAACCTGTCCTATCCATGTTGGGCAAGGTTTGGGTGGATGGGTGGAGAGAGACTGCTTGAACAGCACGAGGTTAGACACAAAATGCTGGAGTAACTCAGCGGGACAGGCAGGAGTGGAGAGAAGGAGTGGGTGACGTTTCGGGTCGAGACCCTTCTTCAGACTGAGAGTCAGGGGAGAGGGGAACGAGAGAGATGAGGAAAGGAAGAGGTGACCCTTCTTCAGACCACATCATCCAATGGTCTGAGCAGGCAGCATCTTCACGCTGTTCCTCTCTGCTGTGCTGGTGGACGTGGCAGCAACCTCCCACTGGCTTCGAGGGTGGACTGAGTGTCGATGTTGCCTTTGTGGCTGGAACTTGCTGAGGGCTGGGCTGGTGCATGGAGAGGGGAGGAGAGGTATCGAACGAGCAGGCAGCCATTTCGTTTGCCGGACGAGAGTGGTGAGTCTTTAGTTTTGTTTAGTTTACAAGGTCGCAAGTTCACAAGTTCTATTAGTAGTATTAAGGCCATTCGGCCCAGCAGGGTCCACTCCACCATTCAATCATGGATGATCTCTGCATCCTAACCCCATTCTCCTGCCTTCTTCCCATAACCCCTGACACCCATTCTAATCAAGAATGTGTCTCTCTCTGTCTTAAAAATATCCAGTGACTTGACCTCCACAGCCCTCTGTGGCAATGATTTCCACAGATTATAGCGCGGAAATAGGCCCTTCGGCCCATCGAGTCCGCAACGACCAGCGATCCATGCACACTAACACTATCCTACACACATTAGGGACAATTTTACATTTATACCAAGACAATTAACCTACAAACCTGTACGTCTTTGGATAATGGGAGGAAACTGACGATCGCGGGAAAAAACCCACGGGGAGAAGGTACAAACTCGGTACAGACAGCACCCGCAGTCAGGATGGAACACGGGTCTCTGGCGCTGTGAGGCAGCAACTCTACCGCTGCTCTACCGTGCCCGAGTGATGAGCAACAGTTGTTTTATGGGGCGACATTATGGTTGGCAGAGGGGAACACACAAGGTGGGTGAATTTATAGACATGTTTAAAATCAGGAGAGGAATAGATTGGTGGTCTCAAGTTCAAGTTCAAGTTCAAGTTCAAGTGAGTTTATCGTCATGTGTCCCTGTAAAGGACAATGAAATTCTTGCTTTGCTTCAGCACACAGAACATAGTAGGCGTTTACTACAAAACAGATCAGTGTGTCCATATACCATGATATAAATATATACACACATGAATAAATAAACTGGTAAAGTGCAAATAACAGAAAGTGGGTTATTAATAATCAGAGTTTTGTCCGAGCCAGGTTTAATAGCCTGATGGCTGTGGGGAAGTAGCTATTCCTGAACCTGGACGTTGCAGTCTTCAGGCTCCTGTACCTTCTACCTGAAGGTAGCAGGGAGATGAGTGTGTGGCCAGGATGGTGTGGGTCTTTGATGATACTGCCAGCCTTTTTGAGGCAGCGACTGCGATAGATCCCCTCGATGGAAGGAAGGTCAGAGCCGATGATGGACTGGGCAGTGTTTACTACTTTTTGTAGTCTTTTCCTCTCCAGGGCGCTCAAGTTGCCGAACCAAACCACGATGCAACCGGTCAGCATGCTCTCTACTGTGCACCTGTAGAAGTTAGAGAGAGTCCTCCTTGACAATCCGACTCTCCGTAATCTTCTCGGGAAGTAGAGGCGCTGATGGGCTTGCACCAGAGTAGGTGAATCGAAGACCAGAGGACAAAGGGTTAAGGCGAAGGGGAAAAGATTGAATAGGAATCTGTGGCGCAACTTTTTCGATGGGACATGTTGGTCTAGTGTGGGCAAGTTGGGCAGAAGGGCCTGTTTCTGAGTTGTATGACTGTGTGACTCTGAGTCGAGGTGCTGCCTTGTGTGCATCAAGCAGGGTGGGTGCGAACTCCACACAGACAGCTCCTGAGGTTAGGATTGAACCTGGGTCTCTGGCACTGAGAGGCAGCAGCTGTACCTGCTGTGCCACCGGGCTGTGCCCAGATTGTGGTGATTAAGTGTGTTTTTTGGCATCTGTGGGCTCAGTTCATTGATCCAGGGACACGAGTTTAACTACCAACACACAGTAGCTGGGGAATTCATGTCATTAAATAAGTCTGGAAAATGAGGGGTGAGGTGACTCTGATGCCAGTAACTAAACTACTGAATTGCCATAAAATCCCATCTGGTTCTCTGGTGCCTTTCATGGGGAAAGAAGTCTGTTGTCCTTCCCTCGCCTAATGCCTTTACAATCCACGGGGGCGCAGCGGTAGAGTTGCTGCCTCACAGCGCCAGAGACTCGGGCTCCATCCTGACTACGGGTGCTGTCTATACGGAGTTTGCACGTTCTCCCCGTCACCTGTGTGGGTTTTCTCCAACATTTTCGATTTCCCCCCACACTTCAAAGACGTGCAGGTTTGCAGGTTAATTGTCTTGGTGTCCCTAGTGTGTGTGGGATAGTGTTAGTGTGCGGGGATCACTGGCTAGTACGGACTCGGTGGGCCGAAGGGCCTGTTTCCGTGCTGTGTCACTAAACTAAACTAAACTAAACTAAACTAAACTACACTAAATGAGTTTAGAAGAGGGTTGGACAGGCTAGATGCAGGAAGATTGTTTCCGATGTTGGGGAAGTCCAGGACAAGGGGTCACAGCTTAAGGATAAGGGGGAAATCCTTTAAGACCGAGATGAGGAGAACTTTTTTCACACAGAGAGTGGTGAATCTCTGGAACTCTCTGCCACAGAGGGTATTTGAGGCCAGTTCATTGGCTATATTTAAGAGGGAGTTAGATGTGGCCCTTGTGGCTAAGGGGATCAGAGGGTATGGAGAAAGGGCAGGTACGGGATACTGAGTTGGATGATCAGCCATGATCATATTAAATGGCGGTGCAGGCTCGAAGGGCCGAATGGCCTACTCCTGCACCTAATTTCTATGTTTCTATGTTTCTATGTAAGAGGGGCAAGAGACGTGCATTAAACCTTTTAAGATCTGAGGGGGACATAGACTTCGGACTTTAGAGATACGCCACAGAAACAGGCCCTTCGGCCCATTGAGTCCATGCCGACCAGCGATCACCCCTTGCACTAGCCCTGTCCTAAGCGCGAGAGACAGTTTACAATTTTACCGAAGCCAACCTGTACATCTTTGGAGTGTGGGAGGAAACCGGAGCACCCGGAGAAAACCCACGCAGGTCACGGGGGGAAACGTACAAACTCCTTAGAGACAGCACTGAAGTCAGGATCGAACCGGGGTCTTTGGCGCTGTGAGGCAGCAACTCTACCGCTGTGCCACCGTGCCACCCGCATACAGGCGGTTCCTGTTGCTCATCACTTGGGGCATTGAGGGGAGACTGGGCTGAAGTCTCGGTACTTCGTTCATCTTATCAGTAGTTCAAGCAATGTCACTGGGACCTAACAGATAGACTGTAATTACGCTCGTTGTAGGCTCGACAGCGGAAAGATGGCCACATTAATGGCGAATAGAATAATGATCACAACTCTGCTTTCTCATTCCCATCTCGAAGGGTCTCGACCCCGAAACGTCACCCATTCCTTCTCTCCAGAGATGCTGCCTGTCCCGCTGAGTTACTCCAGCTGTTTGTGTCTGTCTTCAGTTTAAACCAGCATCTGTAGTTCCTTCTTACACATTGTGTTTGTCCCCTCACATTGTCATAGAGTCATAGAGTGATACAGCATGGAAACAGGCCCTTCGGCCCAACTTGCCCACACCGGCCAACATGTCCCAGCTACACTAGTCCTATCTACCCGCGCTTGGTCCATATCCCTCCAAACCTGTCCTATCCATGTACCTGTCTAACTGTTTCTTAAACGTTGGGATAGTCCCAGCCTCAACTACCACCTCTGGCAGCTTGTTCCATACACCCACCACCCTTTGTGTGAAAAAGTTACCCCTCAGGTTCCTATTAAATCTTTTCCCCTTCACCTTGAATGTTGTTTAACACATAAGATGTTGTTTTGTAACGGACAGGAAGACACAGTGAGCCAATGAACTGACGCAGCGGGTAGAGCTGCTGCCTCACAGCATCAGAGACAAAGGGGGAGGTCCAGGACAGAAAGGTCAGTGTGGGAGTGTGTGGAGCCTCCATCCTCTGTCTCGTTTTCACACCTTACACTTCCTTATCTTTGTATCCCCCCCTTCCCTGACTCAGTCTGAAGAAGGGTCTCGGATGGTTTCTTGACCTGAAACATCACCCATTCATTCCTTCTCTCCAGAGATGCTGCCTGTCCCACTGAGTTACTCCACCATTCTGTGTCTAACTTTGGTTTAAACCAGCATTGTAATGCAGTTCGTTCCTACCCACAAGTGTCCCCAGCATTCGTTGTTTCAAGGTTACGTAGAGGCATGTTTGGAGAATGGCAGCAAACTCGTTTTTTCATTTCTCGGTATGTCCCCGAGCAATCCTTACCAAGCCAATGGTACTCGGCGCCCGGAACTCTGAAAGGAGGAGATGCAGCGGATGGTACACCATTCATTGAGGAAGGCAGCAGGTGCAGGTCACGATTCAATCCTTACCATAGAGCCAATTCACCAGTAATCGGCGCCCGGAACTGTAGACTTGGTTTATACTCTCTAGAGTAGAAGTCTTATAGAAACTTACATGGGGTGGGGCTAGATCCCCGAGATGGGAAGTGGACAAGGGGTCATACAGGCCCCAAAGTTTTTTTCACACAGGAGTCTAGGAATCTCTGCCACGTGTTGAGGCCAGTTCAGTGGCTATTTTAAGAGGGAGTTAGATGTGGCAAGGGGATCACCTGAGTTGGATGATCAGCCTGATCTATTGAATGGCGGTTTGCAGGCTCGAAGGGCCAATGGCCTACTCCTGCACCTAAATGTTTCTATGTTTCTATGTCCTTCTGGTTTTTCAAGCCAATTAACCTACAAACCTGTACATCTATGGAGTGTGGGAGGAAACCGGAGATCCCGGGGAAAACCCACGCAGGTCACGGGGAGAACGTACAAACTCCGTACAGGCACCACAGTCGGGATGGAACCCGGGTCTCTGGCGCTGTGAGGCAGCAACTCTACCGCTGCACCACTGTGCAGCCCTGTGAATGGGTCGGTGTGGCCTCGAAGGGCCGAAGGGCCTGTTTCCATGCTTTATATCTAAAGTAAACTATGGTGACCCTAGTCCCCAATGTGGTGAACCCTGCTTGAACCCCTGGATCGCTGGGACAAGGATAATCCCGGGATGAGGATGTTCCCAGGATCTAAGGGCCTGAGCTATAGGGAGAGGTTGAGCAGGCTGGGTCTCTATTCCATGGAGCGCAGGAGGATGAGGGGCGATCTTATAGAGCTGTACAAAAGCTTGAGAGGAATAGATTGGGTAGATGCTTGCTAGGAGTAGGTGAATCGAGGTCCAGAGGACATGGGTTCAAGTTGAAGGGGAAAAGATTTAATAGGAGGTTACACAAAAAAGCTGGAGAAACTCAGCGGGTGCAGCAGCATCTATGGAGCGAAGGAAATAGGCAACGTTTCGGCCCGAAACCCTTCCGGGTTTCGACCCGAAACGTTGCCTATTTCCTTTGGGTTTTGGCCCGAAACGTTGCCTATTCCCTTCGCTCCATAGATGCTGCTGCACCCGCTGAGTTTCTCCAGCTTTGTTGTGTAACCTTCGATTCTCCAGCATCTGCAGTTCCTTCTTAAACACAAGATTTAATAGGAACCTGAGGGGTAACTTTTTCACACAAAAGGTGGTCGGTGAATGGAGCGAGCTGCCAGAGGAGGTAGTTGAGGCAACGATTAAGAAACAGACAGGTATATGGATAGGACAGGGATCGAAGGGCCGAATGGCCTACTCCTGCACCTATTGTCCATTGTCTATTGACAGGAGGGATATGGGCCAAACGCGGGCAGGTGGGACCAGTGTAGCTGGGACATTGTTGGCAGGTGCGGGGAAGATGGGCTTAAGGGGCTGTTTCCTCGCTGTATCAACCGATGACACGATGACCATTGGTCTCCAAACCAACCTCCCCAGGAAAGTTAGTCCTGGGCAGCAGTCGAACCCTTGCACAATGTGTCATGACGCACCATCCCGAACTAAACCATAAACACATTCCTTCTAAACAAGCTGCCTGCCTCATTGTTAACGGCACACACCCACTTCTGAGAAGCAAACATGAGTACAGAAAATAAAATTTTAAAAACATGTTTTATGAAAGTGCTCTGCGCCCGTGTGACATTGCTAGGAATGTATATTGGAAACAGGAGGCAGCACTACACCAAAAAAACAATTTGCAGATAATTACTGAAAGCAGCCTGCAATTCTGACATGGGTCTCGTCCAAATCCAGTAACTCTTTCATCTCCATTTTCTATGGATCAAGTGGGCTTGGAGTGCATGGGATGAGGGGGTGTACAAAATTCCCATTGGGATTAGCAGGGTCTACACCCAAAACGTCAGCCTTTCCTTATCTCCAATGCAGCCTGTCCCTGCTGAGCTACTCCAGCTTTTTTGTGTCTGTCCTGAACTTTTCTCACCTCTCCAGCTATCCGAATGGTTTGTTTCCACGCTGTATCTCATCCTTCTAAACTCCAGCGAGCACAGGCCCAGGGCCGTCAAACGCTCATCGTATATGTTAACGCAATCGTTCTTGTGATCATTCTTGAAGAAGGGTTTCGGCCCGAAACGTTGCCCATTTCCTTCGCTCCATAGATGCTGCTGCACCCGCTGAGTTTCTCCAGCATTTTTGTGTGCCTTGTAAACTTCCTCTGGATCCACTCTAACAGCAGCACATCCTAGCTCAGATATGGGACAACAGGTGGCGGAGTGGTAAAGTTGTTACCTCACCATGCCAGTTCAATCCTGGCCATGAGTTATATTATATACCTTCTCCCCATGACCTGCGTGGGTTTTCTCCAGGTGCTCCGGTTTCCTCCCTCACTCCAAAGACATGTAGGTTCATTGGATCGGTTGAATTGTTCCTCGTGTGTGTAGGATAGTGTTAGTGTGTGGGGATCGCTGGTCGTTGATGAGCGTTTAACGGCACTGGGCCTGTACTCGCTGGAGTTTAGAAAGATGAGGGGTGGACCTCATTGAAATGTACTGAATAGTCAAACACTTGGATGGAGTGCATGTGGAGAGGATGTTTCCACTAGTGGGAGAGTCTAGGACCAAAGTGCACACTCAGAATAAAAGGACGTTCTTTTAGGAAGGAGATGAGGTGAAATATCTTTATTCAGAGGGTGGTGAATCTGTGGAACGCATTGCCACAGAAAGCTGTGGAGGCCAAGTCAATGGATATTTTTAAGGCAGAGATAGATAGATTCTTGATTCGTAAGGGTTATGGGGAGAAGTCGGGAGAATTGGGTTGAGAGGGAAATATAGATCAGCCATGATTAAAACGGAGACTTTTTCTCACAGAGAGTGGTGAGTCTGTGGAATTCTCTGCCTCAGAAGGCGGTGAAGGCAAGTTCTCTGGATGCTTTCAAGAGAGAGCTAGGTAGGGTTCTTAAAAATAGTGGAGTCAGGGGATATGGGGAGAAGGCAGGAACGGGGTACTGATTGGGGATGATCAGCCCTGATCACATTGAATGGCGGTGCTGGCTCGAAGGGCCGAATGGCCTACTCCTGCACCTATTGTCTATTGTCTAGTGTCTATTGATTGAATGTTGGAGTAGACTTGATGGGCCTTCTCCCCATAGCCCCTTACGTATCAAGAATCTATCTATCTCCGCCTGATTCCTCTCTATCTTTCCACGCCTCTGTCCTCTCTCACGCCTGAGAATAACTCTGGGAGCAAGGTGACCCAACAATTCATAAAACATGTGTTGAGTTTTATGTACTCAGCTTGTGTTTGTTTCCCAGCAGTGGCTGGCCGCACCAGGCAATGAAGCACGCTGAACATAGACGCAAGATGCTGGAGTAACTCAGCGGATCAGGCAGCATCTCTGGAGAGAAGGAATGGGTGACGTTTTGGGTCGAGACCCTTCTCCTGGCAAACTTACTGATACAAGGGCAACACGGTGGCGCAGCGGTAGAGTCACTTAGATGCCTTCAACCCAGGCTTGTTTTTACTCATCTTGGGCACAGATGCGGCGTAGGCGGAGGAATTGGGAGTCGGGGATAGTCTATGCAGGAGGCATGGAGGGTAGAAGTGTAGTCTAGATAGCTGTGGGAGTCATTAGATTTGAGATACGGGCTCTTCAACCCAATGAGTCCACGCCGACCAGCGATCCCCGTACATTAGCGCCGTCCTACATACACATAGAAACATAGAAACATAGAAAATAGGTGCAGGAGTAGGCCATTCAGCCCTTCGAGCCTGCACCGCCATTCAATATGATCATGGCTGATCATCCAACTCAGTATCCCGTACCTGCCTTCTCTCCATACCCCCTGATCCCTTTAGCCACTAGGGCCACATCTAACTCCCTCTTAAATATAGCCAATGAACTGTGGCCTCAACTACCCTCTGTGGCAGAGAATTCCAGAGATTCACCACTTTCTGTGTGTGAAAAAAAAATGTTTTTCTCATCTCGGTCCGAAAAGATTTCCCCCTTATCCTTAAACTGTGACCCCTTGTTCTGGACTTCCCCAACATCGGGAACAATCTTCCTCCATCTAGCCTGTCCAACCCGTTAAGAATTTTGTAAGTTTCTATAAGATCCCCCCTCAATCTTCTAAATTCTAGCGAGTACAAGCCGAGCCTATCCAGTCTTTCTTCATATGAAAGTCCTGCCATCCCAGGAATCAGTCTGGTGAACCATATAACACCATATAACAATTACAGCACGGAAACAGGCCATCTCGGCCCTACAAGTCCGTGCCGAACAACTTTTTTTCCCCTTAGTCCCACCTGCCTGCACTCATAGCATAACCCTCCATTCCCTTCTCATCCATATGCCTATCCAATTTATTTTTTAGTACCTTCTCTGTACTTCATGTTTCATGTCTTTTGTGTGTTTTGTGTTTTTATGACTGTGGGCAGATCAATTTCCCTCCTGGGATTAATAACGTTCTACCGTGTCGTGGCGTATAAGTGCAAATTGTCCCCAGTGGGTGTAGGATAGTGTTAGTGTGCGGGGATCGCTGGTCGGCGCGGACTCGATGGGCCGAAGGGCCTGTCTCCGTGCTGTATCTCTAAACTAAACTATAGTGAACTAAACTAAACTAAACTAAACTAGTTGGGGGAGAGATATAAAAGGATTCTCTGTTGACTCCAAGACAGGTCAACCTGTTATCCACAGGTCAACAATCAGCATTGGAGAGCAGAGTCTCATGGCACAGTGGTTAAGTAACTGGAGCAGCAACCAGAGGCCTGGGCCTAATGATTCTGACAAGAGTTCAAATTAAACCACAGCTGCCTGAAATGTTTACATTGGTGCAATTAAATAAGCCTGGTCTTTTTTTTTAGAAAATAAAGCTAATTTCGAATCGTGGTTTCATAAAACCGCTAAATTGCCATAAAACCCCATCTGGTGCCCAGAGGAGAGAGAGTCATGGAGTAACACAGCCCAGAAACAGGCCCTTTGGCCCAAATCGTTCATGCTGACCAAGATGTCCCGTTGAAGTGCTCCCAGTTGCTTAATTTGCTCTTAGGCTTAATTTACTTCAGCTTATTATTGTCCCGTGTGCGGAGGTTTAATGAAAGATTTCTGATCGTGTGCTATCTAGTTAAAGGAAATACTACAGATGATGACAATCAAGGCATCCACAGTCCACAGATACAGGATAAAGTGTACAACGTTTAGTGTAAAGACATAACATTAAAGTCTGTTAAAGTTCGATTTAAAATAGTTCAAAGTTCTCCAATGGAGTAAACAGCTCAGGAGTTGTTGTTGGTGGGATGGTTCAGTTGCCTGATAACAGCCGGGAAGAAACTGTCCCTGAATCTGGAGGTGTGCGTTGGTTTTCACACTTCTGTACCTCTTGCCAGAAGGGAGAGGGGAGAAGAGGGAGTGGCCGGGGTGAGACTGGTCCTTGATGATGCTGCTGACCTTGCCGAGGCAGCGTGAGGTGTAGATGGAGGCGATGGAAGGGAGGTTGGTTTGTGTGTGTGATGGTCTGGGCTGCGTCCACATTTCTAGTCCTTGAGAACTAAATTCTGCGTTGTGTACCTTCTCCTTTTGCTCTACCTATTGTACCTGAGTTTGTGTTGATAATATGTTTGTGTGATCTGTTTGAGTAGTACGCAGAACAGAACTCTTCACAGCACAGAATGTGCTACTCCAAATTACCTGTATTATGTTTCAGAGTATTATTCCCTTTAACACGGAGGGCAACATCCACATCAGCTGATCAGTTACTAGAAACATAGAAACATAGACAATAGGTGCAGGAGTAGGCCATTCGGCCCTTCGAGCCAGCACCGACATTCAATATGATCATGGCTGATCATCCAACTCAATATCCTGTCTTCTCTCCATACCCCCTGATCCCTTTAGCCACAAGGGCCACATCTATCTCCCTCTTAAATATAGCTAATGAACTGGCCTCAACTACCTTCTGTGGCAGAGAATTCCACAGATTCACCACTCTCTGTGTGAACATTTGTTTTCTCATCTCGGTCCTAAAACACTTCCCTCTTATCCTTAAGCTGTGACCCCTTATTCTGGACTTCCCCAACATCGGGAACAATCTTCCTGCATCTAGCCTGTCCAACCCCTTAAGAATGTTGTAAGTTTCTATAAGATCCCCCCTCAATCTTCTAAATTCTAGCGAGTATAAGCCAAATCGATCCAGTCTTTCTTCATATGAAAGTCCTGACATCCCAGGAATCAGTCTGGTGAACCTTCTCTGTACTCCCTCTAGGACAAGAATGTCTTTCCTCAGATTAGGAGACCAAAACTGTATGCAATACTCCAGGTGTGGTCTCACCAAGACCCTGTACAACTGCAGTAGAACCTCCCTGCTCCTATACTCAAATCCTTTTGCTATGAATGCTAACATACCATTCGCTTTCTTCACGGCCTGCTGCACCTGCATGCCTACTTTCAATGACTAGGCTTGTACTTGCTAGAATTTAGGAGATTGAGGGGAGATCTTATAGAAACTTACAAAATTCTTAAGGGGTTGGACAGGCTAGATGCAGGAAGATTGTTCCCGATGTTGGGGAAGTCCAGGACAAGGGGTCACAGTTTAAGGATAGAGGGGAAATCCTTTAGGACCGAGATGAGAAAAACATTTTTCACACAGAGAGTGATGAATCTCTGGAACTCTCTGCCACAGAAGGTAGTTGAGGCCAGTTCATTGGCTATATTTAAGAGGGAGTTACTGTAGATGTGGCCCTTGTGGCTAAAGGGACCAGGGGGTATGGAGAGAAGGCAGGTACGGGATACTGAGTTGGATGATCAGCCATGATCATATTGAATGGCGGTGCAGGCTCGAAGGGCCGAATGGCCTACTCCTGCACCTATTTTCTATGTTTCTATGTCTATGTCTATGTTAACCATTGCGATAGTCCCTGCCTCAACTACCTCCGCCAGCAGCTCGTTCCATGCACCTCTGGGTGGAAAGGTTACCCCTCTTCTCCCTGCTCCCATCGGGCAAAAAATACAGAAGCATGAAACACGCATCACGAGACTCAGGAACAGTTTCTTCCCCTCTGTTATCAGGCTTCTGAACAGGAGGTAGACAGAATTGCTGGAGAAACTCAGCGGGTGCGGCAGCATCTATGGAGCGAAGGAAATAGGCAACGTTTCGGGCCGAAACCCAAAGGAAATAGGCAACGTTTCGGGTCGAAACCCGGAAGGGTTTCGTCCCGAAACGTTGCCTATTTCCTTCGCTCCATAGATGCTGCCGCACCCGCTGAGTTTCTCCAGCAATTTTGTCTACCTTCGATTCTCCAGTATCTACAGCTCCTTCTTGAACAGGCTTCTGAATAGTCCTTCCATACTGTCCGATTCACCTCTCCCCCCATTGCGAACATTGGACTTTGTCTCTGGAACTGATGCTCTGCATTGCTGAGAACTATATTCTGCACTCTATACCTGTGCTATATGATCTATGCCCTATGTTCCATGGTCAAATGGAACAATGAAATTCATATATGTTGTAGCTTAACAGCCCATACATGCAATCACACAACAAAAATATATATAATAACGATGGGCGGCACGGTGGCCCAGCGGTAGAGTTGCTGCCTCACAGCGCCAGAGACCCGGGTTCCATCCCGACTACGGGCGCTGTCTGTACGGAGTTTGTATGTCCTCCCCGTGACCTGCGTGGGTTTTCTCCGAGATCTTCCGTTTCCCCCCACACCCCAAAGACGTGCAGGTTTGCAGGTTAATTGGCTTAGTGTAAATGTAAAATTGCCGCAAATAGTGTGTGTAAGCTCGTGTTAATGTGCGGGGATTCCTGGTCAATAGACAATAGGCAATAGACAATAGGTGCAGGATTAGGCCAGTCGGCCCTTCGAGCCAGCACCGCCATTCAATGTGATCATGGCTGATCATCCCCAATCAGTACCCCGTTCCTGCCTTCTCCTCATATCCCCTGACTCCGCTATCTTTAAGAGCCCTATCTAGCTCTCTCTTGAAAGCATCCAGAGAACCTCCTTCCACTGAGGCAGAGAATTCCACAGACTCGCCACTCTCTGTGAGAGAAAGTGTTTCCTCGTCTCCGTTCTAAATGGTTGGTGCGGGCTCGGTGGGCTGAAGGGCCTGTTTCCTCCCTGGATCTCTAAACTAAACTAAACTAAACTAAACTGAACTGAACTGAACTGAATTATAATAAACTAAACTAAAGAATCCTACAAAAATGAATGACCATACATGCATCTACCATGTTGCAGATGCCACCTGAATGGGATGCACTAACTCAGGATAGACCCTGGACTGGCTCTAAGCCTGGGGCAGCCTGGACCAGAGGAACCCCTGCATGTTCTCACAGAGTGAATGGATTGATGAGGTCATGTTGACCCACTGAAGAGAGCTATTAACACGTTGCCCATCTAAAGGCACAGATGTTTGCAAGTTACACAGTGCTTGCAGACGGAAAGCACCTTGCCTTTCATAATGCTCACATCAAACAGAACTCTCAGCCCCCTCAATCCCCTTCATCTTAAACGCATTGAGTTCAGCTGGCTTTAGGAATTCACCGAATGGCCAGTTTCCATGCTGTATGTCTAAACTAAACTAAACTAAACCATATCCTCACATTGTGTCCTTTAGACAATAGACAATAGGTGCAGGAGCAGGCCATTCGACCCTTCGAGCCAGCACCGCAAATTCAATGTGATCATGGCTGATCATCCCCAATCAGTACCCCGTTCCTGCCTTCTCCCCATATCCCCTGACTCAGCTATTTTTAAGAGCCCTAACTAGCTCTCTCTTGAAAGCATCCAGAGAACCTGCCTCCACCGCCCTCTGAGGCAAAGAATTCCACAGACTCACCACTCTCTGTGAGAAAAAGTGTCTCCGTTCTAAATGGCTTGCCCCTTATTCCTAAATCCTTTACTGAAAGGATTTGAACCTTAGTCCTCTGGATCCTGAACCATCTAATTTAGTTGTTTAGTTTAGAGATACCGCACAGAAACAGGCCCTTCGGCCCATCGAGTCCCGCACACTAACACTATCCTACACACACTAGGGACAATTTACAATTATACCAAGCTAATTAATCTACAAACCTGCACGTATTTGGAGTGTGGGAGGAAACCGGAGCACCCGGAGAAAACCCACGCAGGTCACGGGGAGAAGGTACAAATTCCGTACAGACAGCGCCCGTAGTCAGGATCGAACCGGGGTCTCGGGCGCTGTGAGGCAGCAACTCTACCACAGCACCACCGTGCGGCCTCGGGGTGTAGATTTGGCTTTGCCATAAGCAACGCACTGCCGAGCGATGAACAAGTCGCGACTTTGGGCCAGTGGGAATGGAAGGCACACAAAACAAAACCCACAGCAGGAAGGAGGTGGAAAGGATTCTGATCGATTCAGAGATGGGACCAAAGATAACAAGTTGTAATGTTCAAGGAAGGACATTCACCCTAATTCATTAGTTTAGTTTAGAGATACAGCGTGGAACCAGGCCCTTCGGCCCATTGAGTCCACACCAACCCGCGATGCCCATTAACTAACACTATCCTACACACTAGGATCAATTTACAGTTGGGTGGCATGGTGGCGCAGCGGTAGAGTAGCCTCTTTACAGCGCTTCCAGCGCCGGAGACCCGGGTTCGATCCTGACCACGGGTGCTGTCTGTACGGAGTTTCTACATTCGCCCCGTGACCTACGTGGGTTTTCTCTGAGATCTCTGGTTTCCTCCCACACTCCGAAGACGAACAGGTTGGTAGGTTAATTGGTATGAATGTAAAAAGTGTCCCTAGTGTGTGTAGGATAGTGTTAGTGTGCGGGGATCGCTGGTCGGCACGGACCCGGTGGGGCCGAAGGGCCTGTTACCGTGCTGTATCTCTAAGCGAAACTAAAATTAACAAGCCAATTAACCTACAAGCCTGTACGTCTTTGGAGTGAAGGAGGAAACCGGAGCACCCGGAGAAAACCCAAACAGGTCACGGGGAGAATGTACAAACTCCATACAGACAGCACCCGTGGTCGGGATGGAGTCTGGGTCTCTGGCACTGTAAGGCCAGAGTTGGTGCTTAGGTTAGTTAGTGTTACTGACCCACCACAACCCCTGTCCACACACTCTCACCCCTCTCTGTCTCTCTCTCTCTCATTCCCACCATCTCAATGCCAACTGGCACCTTACGCTGTGACCTCATGCCCATTGCTCACCTGACAAGGTCTAAGATATTAATGATCTAATTAATCGAAAGTTCAATTCCAGTGCATAACTAATGAGATTTTCTGATCAGAATCATCTCCCAGAGTTTTTAAGCCACTGCAAACCTCAAAATGTTCATTTCTTTGGCAAAAATTCCAGACGCAAATGTCCTTCAGCTAATTTATTTCACACCTATTAAACTCCTAACAAACCAATGTGTTTAGCTTGGTGGACACAAAGTGCTGGAGTAACTCAGCGGGACAGGCAGCATCTCTGGAGAGAAGGAACGGGTGACGTTTCGGGTCGAGACCCTTCGAGATGGGAATGAGAAAGCAGAGTTTTGATACTTATTCTATTTGCCATTAATTCGCCATGATGCCAGGGGAGGGGGCGGGACTGAGATAGAATGTAGGCAGAGACAGTAAGACTGGTGGGAGAAATGAGAATGGGGAAGGGATGGAGAGAGAGGGAAAGCAAGGGCTCTTTGAAGTTAGAGAAGTCAATATTCATACCGCTGGGGTGTAAAGTACCCAAGCGAAATATGAGGTGCTGTTCCTCCAAATTGCACTTCGTCCCACCGAGGCCATGCCGACCAGCGATCCCCGCACACTAACACTATCCTACACACACTAGGAGACAATTTACACTTACACCAAGCCAATTAACCTCCAGCCCTGTACGCCTTTGGAGTGTGGAAGGAAACTGCGGATCCCAGAGAAAAGGTCACGGGGAGAATGTACAAACTCCGTGCTGACAGCACCCGTAGCCCTGGCAACATCCTCGTAAAATCATATTACTGTAAGTCCGCAACAGATGTAATGATGGTGGATGGACACAAAATGCTGGAGTAACTCAGCGGGTCAGGCTACATCTCTGGATAGAAGGGTCGAGACCCATCTTCAGACTAATGATCGTGCATTTGTATAGTGCCTGGAACTTTTTATCATTCTTTCTGGGAAACAAAATTTGAAACCAAACCTTGCAAGGTGCAGCGGATGGTGGTGTGTAAGGATTGGTCTAAAATGCTGGTGTACCTCAGCAGGCCTGGCCACATCTCTGGAGGACATGGATAGGCGAGGATTTGGGTTGGGAATTTTCTTTCCCTCCCACCCTTTCCAACGCAATCAGTCTGAAAAAGGGTCCCAACCCGAAACTATTTTCCAATTCCTATTTTCAATGTCTCCTATTTTCAATGGCGGTGCTGGCTCAAAGGGCCGAATGGCCTACTCCTGCACCTATTTTCTATGTTCTCCAGAGATGCTGCCTGATCCTCTTTGTGTCTCTTCTTGTAAACCAGCATCTACAGTTCCTTGTGCCCACATTACTATGGCATTGGATGTACAGTACAGTAGACAGCATCACGTTGAGTTACTCCAGCACTTTGTGGTTTGTGTTGAGAGAGTAAGGCAGTGGAGTAATCCTTGAACAGAAAGATAAGCAAGAGGGAGTCCCTCAAACAGGAGATTGAGAGTCACACATAGAGAATTGCACATCTGGGGTCTTGGCAGCAGAAGGAACAGCTGCCCATGGTTTAGTAAATAACATCAGGCATGATCAAGAGGCCAATAGTACTGTGTGGCACAGTGGCGCAGTGGTAGAGTTGCTGCCTTACAGCTCTGGCAGCGACAGAGACCTGAGTTCGATCCCGACTACGGGTGCTGTCTGTACGGAGTTTGTACGTTCTCCTGCGTGGGTTTTCTTCCATTTCCTCCCCCACTCCAAAGACGTACAGGTATGTAGGTTAACTGGCTTGGTACAAATATAAATATTGTCCCTAGTGTGTGTGTAGGATAGTGTTAGTGTGCGGGGATCGCCGGTGAGCCGAAGGGCCTGTTTCCGCGCTGTATCTCTAAACTAAACTAAACTAAAGTATGAAGTGCCCAAAGGCAACAGAGGGCAGTGTTATCATTGATGTTAAGTCATATAAAGTGGCCAGGAGATTGTGTATGGTATGGAATGTGTGGTGTTGTAGATAGCCAACATGATTATCAGAATGTACGGTGGGATTTGGATCAGTTGGGCAGGTTGGCTGAGTTCATGCAGTTTAATGCAGATTTTTAGTTTAGTTTAGTTTAGAGACTCGGCACAGAAACAGGCCCTTCGGCCCACCGAGTCCATGCCGACCTCGACCCCCCTCGAGTCCTGGCAACATGCGCATAAATTTTCTCCGCCCCCTTCCAGGTTAATGGCCGTAGATTCCCGTAGATGGGTGACCAAAACGGAACACAATGCACAATTCTCCAAGTGCAGCCTCACCAACGTCTTGTACAACTGCAACATAACGTCAGTGTGTCAAAAGCTTTCATCACCACCCTGCAGGAAGGATATCCTTAAGGGGTTGGACAGGCTAGATGCAGGAAGATTGCTCCCGATGTTGGGGAAGTCCAGGACAAGGGGTCACAGCTTAAGGATAAGGGGGAAATCCTTGAAAACCGAGATGAGAAAAACTTTTTTCATACAGAGAGTGGTGAATCTCTGGAACTCTCTGCCACAGAGGGTAGTCAAGGCCAGTTCATTGGCTATATTTAAGAGGGAGTTAGATGTGGCCCCTTGTGGCTAAGGGGATCAGAGGGTATGGAGAGAAGGCAGGTACGGGATACGGAATTAGATGATCATATTGAATGGCGGTGCAGGCTCGAAGGGCCGAATGGCCTACTCCTGCACCTAATTTCTATGTTTCCATGTTTCTATATGGGCCAAACTCTGGCAAGTGGGGCTAACTTAGATGGGGCATCTTGGTCAGCGTGGATAAGTTGAGCAGAAGGGCCTGTTTCTGTGATGTATGTCTCTTGGTGTTATCAAGGGGAGGTCTTGCCTGATGAACCTGTTGGAATTCTTTGAGGAAGTAAATAGTAGGATAGACAGAGGAGAGTCAGTGGATGTGGTTGGCATGGATTTTCAGAAGGCCTTTGATGAGTGCTGCACTTGAGGCTACTAAAGAAGATGAGAACCTATGATATCAGAGGATAGCAGGTGGCAGAAGGCAAAGTGTAGCATTAAAGGGACCTTTTTCTGATCCTAGGAATGAGTGGGTTAAACTATGATGAGCGTTTGACGGCACTGGGCCTGTACTCACTGGAAACAGTTTAGAAGAATGAGGGGGGACCTCATTGAAACATACTGAATAGTGAAAGGCCTGGATAGAGTGGATGTGGAGAGGATGTTTCCACTAGTGGGATAGTCTAGGTAGGCCACAGCCTCAGAATAAAAGGACGTACCATCAGAAAGAAGATGAGGAGACATTTCTTTAGTCAGAGGGTGGTGAATCTGTGGAATTCTTTGCCACAGAAAGCTGTGGAGGCCAAGTCAATGGATATTTTTAAGGCAGCGATAGATAGATTCTTGATCAGTACGGGTGTCAGGGATTATGGGGAGAAGGCAGGGAGAGATAGATCAGCGTGATTGAATGGTGGAGTAGACTTGATGGGCCGAATGGTCTCATTCTGCTCCCAGAACTTATGAGTCTCTATCTGCTGTGTCACACTGTCGGGGAACCATGTACTTGTCCTCCCGAATCCCTCTGCCCCCAACATTCTTCACAACCCGATCCTCAGCAGCTTGTCAGCACCAGAGGAAGACACACTCACCACGGCCCCCATCCTCAGAGTCACGGAGTGATACAGCGTGGAAACAGGCCCTTCGGCCCAACTTTCCCACACCGCCCAACATGTCCCAGCTACATTAGTCCCACCTGCCCACGTTTGGTCCATATCCCTCCAAACCTGTCCTATAGAAACATAGAAACATAGAAACATAGGAAATAGGTGCAGGAGTAGGCCATTCGGCCGTTCGAGCCTGCACCGCCATTCAATATGATCATGGCTGATCATCCAACTCAATATCCTGTCTTCTCTCCATACCCCCTGATCCCTTTAGCTACAAGGGCCACATCTAACTCCCTCTTAAATATACCCAATAATTCCATGTACCTGTCTAACTGTTTCTTAAACGTTGGGATAGTCCCAGCCTCAACCACCTCCTCTGGCAGCTTGTTCCACACACCCACCACCCTTTGTGAGAAAAAGTTACCCCTCAGATTCCTATTAAATCTTTGTCCCCTTCACCTTAAACCTATGTCCTCTGGTCCTCGATTCCCCTACTCTGGGCAAGAGACTCTACCCGATCTACTCCTCTCATGATTTTATACGCCTCTATAAGATGATTCCCTCATCCTCCTGTGCTTTGAGAAATAGAGTCCTAATCTGCTCACCCTCTCCCTACACTCAGACCCTCTAGTCCTGGCAAGATCCTCGTAAATCTCCTCTGCACCCTTTCCAGCTTTATAAGATCATCCCTCATCCTCCTGCACTCTGAGGGATGGAGTCCCAGCCTACTCAACCTCTCCCTGTAGCTCCGGCCCATGGGTCAGTCCTTGAGTCAGAATCCCCTTGGAGTCGGTGAAACCCCGGGCTCGTTTCATACCCTGCTGCAACAATAGTGAGTTGGGCCCATAGACTACACTTCAATAGTGCGGCATGTTATACACAGAGCCGGCCACGAGCTCCCATTCTATGGAGAAGCACCGAGCCACGACGGCCTAGAACTCACTCTGTTGTCCACCCAGATATAATCCAGAGATAATAGATCTTATCGGCGGCCATTGAAAACGGGCCGATTTATGTTGCCAGTGCTTTCTTGAACTTGTTCAAGGGACCATATCCCTTGATCGTGGTACAAATCATTGATTCACTTCTTGCCTTTGATTACCATTGTTTGACGGTTCCCAATTTAGCTTCTAATTGCATATCCGGGTTTGGCCATGGAGAGCGGCGTGGGGGGAAAAAGCATTTGCGCCTCTCGTAAGCGGCTTGGCATTGATTGAAGGCCCTGTCACTCCTGTACTCCAGCAGAATGTCCTGCCCGGGTCACTCCAAGGTCAAATATTGAAGTTGAAACAGGGGACAGTATCTACTTTATCAATGCCCAGTTCCACTTGACTGCTTTGTTAATTATGGTATATAATTAAACGTTACGCACATAAAATATGGAGCAGAGTCTCGGAGCCAACTAGACCTTCTCTCCAGTCTTACTGGTGCTTGCAGGCTGCTCCAACTCAATGGCAGCTAATAGGAAGGAATGTGTATTTTCACATAGGAACTGCAGATGCTGGCTTAAACCAAAGATAGACACCAGCGTTTTAGAAACATAGAAACATAGAAAATAGGTGCAGGAGCAGGCCATTCGGCCCTTCGAGCCAGCACCGCCATTCAATATGATCATGGCTGATCATCCAACTCAGTATCCTGTGTTTAAGAGGGAACTGCAGATGCTGGAGAATCGAAGGTTACACAAAAAAGCTGGAGAAACTCAGCGGGTGCAGCAGCATCTATGAGCGAAGGAAATAGGCAACATTTCGGGCCGAAACCCACCTTCAGTATCCTGTACCTGCCTTCTCTCCAGACCCCCTGATCCCTTTAGCCACAAGGGCCACATCTTAAATATAGCCAATGATCTGGCCTCAACTACCTTCTGTGGCAGAGAATTCCACAGATTCACCACTCTCTTTGTGAAAAATGTTTTTCTCATCCATGTCCTAAAGGATTTCCCCCTTATCCTTAAACTTTGACCCCTTGTCCTGGACTTCCCCAACATCGGGAACAATCTCCTGCATCTAGCCTGTCCAACCCCTTAAGAATTTTGTAAGTTTCTATAAGATCCCCCCTCAATCTTCTAAATTCTAGGGAGTACAAGCCAAGTCTATCCAGTCTTTCTTCATATGAAAGTTCTGACATCCCAGGAATCAGTCTGGTGAACCTTCTCTGTACTCCCTCTATGGCAAGAATGTCTTTCCTCAGATCTGGAGACCAAAACTGTACGCAACACACCAGGTGTGGTCTCACCAAGGCCCTGTACAACTGCAGTAGAACCTCCCTGCTCCTATACTCAAATCCTTTTGCTATTAAATCCTTTTGTTTTTGTGTCTATCTGCAGCTCATAGGAGTCATTTTCATTTGCCCATGCCTGGACTATCGCACCATCCAACAATGGAATTCTTTGCCGCAGAAGGCCATGGAGGCCAAGTCTGCGGATATATTTAAGGCAGAGATAGATAGATCCTTGTTTAAGAGAGAACTGCAGATGCTGGAAAAATCGAAGGTAGACAAAAATGCTGGAGAAACTCAAAGGGTGAGGCAGCATCTATGGAGCGAAGGAATAGGTGACGTTTCGGGTCGAGACCCTTCTTCACAGCGCTGTGTTCAGTTCTGGGCACCAACTTGTAGGAAAGATGTCGTCAAGCTGGAAAAGGGTGCGGAGAAGATTTACGAGGATGTTGCCAAGACTCAAGGGCTTGAGCTGTAGGGAGAGGTTGAGTAGGCTGAGACCCGAAATGTCACCTATTCCTTCACTCCATAGATGCTGCCTCACCCGCTGAGTTTCTCCAGCATTTTTGTCGACCTTAGATAGATCCTTGATTAGTACGGGCATCCGGGGTTACGGGGAGGAGGCAGGGGAATGGGGTTAGGAGGGAGAGATAGATCAGCCATGATTGAATGGCGGAGTAGACTTGATGGGCCGAATGGCCTAATTCTGCTCCTACCACGTAATGAACATGAACTTATGAATGAAAGGACTCTTCACTGCGACCATAGCATTGGCTGTACAGTGTTACAGTTGCGTATGTGATGTGCTAACGTCTGCAAAGGTTGGTCAGGGGCCGTGTATCCATAGAACATTGAAGATAGAACAGAGGACAGTACAGCATAGAAACAGGCCCTTCGGCCCACAGTGTCTGTGCCGAACATGATAATACACAATAGACAATAGGTGCAGGAGTAGGCCATTCGGCCCTTCAAGCCATTCAATGTGATCATGGCTGATCATCCCCAATCAGTACCCCGTTCCTGCCTTCTCCCCATATCCCCAGACTCCGCTATCTTTAAGAGCCCTATCTAGCTCTCTCTTGAAAATATCCAGAGAACCGGCCTCCGCCGCCCTCTGAGGCAGAGAATTCCACACTCACAACTCTCTGGGTGAAAAAGTGTTTCCTCATCCCCGTTCTAAAAGGCTTACCCCTTATTCTTAAACTGTGGCCCACTCCTTAAACACCACTGATAGACAGAAAGTGCTGGAGTAACTCTGCGGGTCAGGCAGCATCTCTGGAGAGAAGGAATGGGTGACGCAGGGGTAGAGTAGGTCGGGTTCGATCCTGTCTACGGGCGCTGTCTGTGCGGAGTTTGCACGTTCTCCCCGTGACCGCGTGGGTTTCCTCCGAGATCTTCGGTTTCCCCCCACACTCCAAAGACGTGCAGGTTTGTAGATTAATTGGCTTGGTGTATGTGTAGATTGTCCCGAGTGTGTGTAGGGTAGTGTTAGTGTGTGCGGGGATCGCTGGTCGGTGCGGACCTGGGCCTGTTTCCGCGCTGTATCTCTAAACTAAACTAAAGTAGCCCGTGGATGGGAGTTCCTTCACCCTACCTGAACGATCCTCTCCTCCAGCACCATGGTTGAAGGGTGAGCCGTCTACAAGATGGACTGCACCACTCGCCGAGAAAACGCAGGCACCACCTAACAAACAGAGATGGGAGAAGAGGGAGTGACCATGGTGCGACTGGTCCTTGATGATGCTGCTGGCCTTGCCGAGGCAGCGTGAGGTGTAGATGGAATCAATGGAAGGGAGGTTAGTTTGTGTGTGTGATGGTCTGGGCTGCGTCCACAATTCTCTGCAATTTCTTGCAGTCTTGGACGGAGCTGTTCCCAAACCGAGCTGTGATGCACCCGGATAAAATGCTTTCTCCAGCGCATCTGTAGAAGTTGGTGAGAGTTGTTGGGGACATGCTGAACTTCCGAAGCCTTCTAAAGAAGTAGGGTACAGACTCAAAATGCCGGAGTAACTCAGCGGGACAGGCAGCATCTCTGGAGAGAAGGAATGGGTGACGTTTTGGGTGAAGAACTTACTTTCATCTTGAGTCTGAATAAGACGAGTCTGAAGAAGGGTTTCGACCCGAAATGTCACCAGTACCTTTTCTCCAGAGATGCTGCCTGACCCACTGAGTTACTCCAGCATTTTGTGTCTATAGCCATTTACACTAGTTCGATGTAATCCCACTTTTTCATCCACCCCTTACACACTAAGAGCCGATTATCCTGCAAACCCACACATCAAGGAGATAGACAATAGACAATAGACAATAGGTGCAGGAGTAGGCCATTCGGCCCTTTGAGCCAGCACCGCCATTCTATGTGGTCATGGCTGATCATCCCCAATCAGTACCCCGTTCCTGCCTTCTCCCCATATCCCCTGACTCCGCTATCTTTAGGAGCCCTATCTAGCTCTCTCTTGAAAGCATCCAGAGAACCGGCCTCCACCGCCCTCTGAGGCAGAGAATTCCACAGACTCACCACTCTCTGTGAGAAAAGGTGTTTCCTCGGCTCCACTCTAAATGGCTTACCCCTTATTCTTAAACTGTGTGGCATCTGGTTCTGGATTCCCCCAACATGTTTCCTGCCTCTGGCGTGTCCAAGCCCTTAACAATCTTATATGTCTCAATGAGATCCCCTCTCATCCTTCTAAATGTGGGATGTGGGAGGAAACCGGAGCACCCGGAGGAAACCGACGTGGTCACAGTGAGAACGTGCAAACTCCACCCAGACAGCACCCAAAGTCAGCATGTAGTGCTGTGAGGCAGCAGTTCTACCCGCTGCGCTACTGTGCGTACCCAATCACCAATAGGACAGCAGAACAGCAGCTGATGTTTCTGGTCAAGGGGCTTCAGGTAACCAGCTTGGGATGTCCTCATCTCAATTACACCCTGTGGCTGGAGGTCCATGTTCTAAAGATGTTTCTCTGAATCCCTTCCTAATTAGTATGTCGGAGGGGGCTGCAGATGCTGGGTTACATTGAAGATAGACACAAAATGCTGAAGTAATTCAGCGGGACAGGCAGCATCTCTGGAGAGAAGGAATGGGTAATGTCACGAGTCGAAATCCTTTCTTCCGACCTAATACTCGAGTCCGAAACCTGTTGGACAGCTCTGATACCTATTGATTATTGATTACCAACTATTGATTTCTCTAATTTCAAGCAGTCTTTGCATTCTCTCTCTCTCTCTCTCTGCCCCTCTCCCACCCTAGTCGCCCTGCCAGTTCCACTGTTTGCACCCCTTTCTGATCACCTCTTCCACAGCCAACAATGGACCATTGTGGGCTCCACCTTTCCTTGGCCATCGATGACGGCTCTGATTTGTTCTGAGCTTTTTCCTGCCTCCAGTTTCCTGCTCCCCTGACTCCCAGCCTGCAGAAGGGTCTCGACCCGAAAAGTCACCCACCCCTTCTCTCCAGAGATGCTGCCTGTCCCGCTGAGTTACTCCAGCATTCTGTGTCAACCCCTTAACCATATAACCATATAACAATTACAGCACGGAAACAGGCCATCTCGGCCCTACAAGTCCATGCCGAACAAATTTTTTTTTCCCCTTAGTCCCACCTGCCTGCACTCATACCATAACCCTCCATTCCCTTCTCATCCATATGCCTATCCAATTTATTTTTAAATGATACCAATGAACCTACCTCCACCACTTCCACTGGGAGCTCATTCCACACCGCCACCACTCTCTGCGTAAAGAAGTTCCCCCTCATATTACCCCTAAGCTTCTGTCCCTTAATTCTGAAGTCATGTCCTCTTGTTTGAATCTTCCCTATTCTCAAAGGGAAAAGCTTGTCCACATCAACTCTGTCTATCCCTCTCATCATTTTAAAGACCTCTATCAGGTCCCCCCTTAACCTTCTGCGCTCCAGAGAATAAAGACCTAGCTTATTCAACCTATCTCTGTAACTTAGTTGTTGAAAGCCCACCTTGTTAACTGCAATGTCTTGCTGTTTGTGGGATCTTGCTGTGTGTCGAATGGGCTGCTGCCGTCGGCTAGGTTGGAAGTGTTGACATCCCTGCCCGCCCCACTTCACCCCAAGAATGGGATGGGAAAGGTACTATAGAAATGCAAGTCTATTCACGGGTGACTGGTGTGTGACTGGGGCTAATGACTTGGCCTGTAATAAAACCAACGATGATCAAACTCTGGGCCTCAATAATGATTAAAAAAAAGTTTCTTGAAGGGAAGCATCAGATTTAATCTGCGCAGGTATGGATCTAGTTATAATTAAAGCAACAAATCACCCCGATGCAGCCTGGCTAACAAGGCCCAACTGATCTCAGCGAATACCCCACTGACATCTCTCTAACAACATATCATCACAGTTGGGGCATCGGATACATAGAACCATAGAAACATAGAAACATAGAAAATAGGTGCAGGAGGAGGCCATTCGGCCCTTCGAGCCAACACCGCCAATCATTGTGATCATGGCTGATCATCCCCTATCGATAACTCGTGCCAATATGATACAAAACAAAGATCTTCCTTTATCCCAGGAGGGAAATTGGTCTGCCACCAGCCATAAAACAGAAACATAGAAAATATTTGCAGGAGGAGGCCATTCGGCCCTTCAAGCCAGCACCGCCATTCACTGTGATCATGACTGATCATCCAAAATCGGTTCCCCGTTCCGGCTTTTTCCCCAACTCCATTGATTCCTTTAGCCCGAAAGAACTAAATCTAACTCTCTCTTGAAAACATCCAGTGAATCGGCCTCCACTGCCTTCTGTGGCAGAGAATTCCACAGATTCACAACTCTCCGGGTGAAAAGGTTTTTCCTCATCTCGGTCCTAAATGGCCGACCCCTTAATCTTAACAACAAGATACATGAAACATGTAATTAAAAGTGTCGAGTGGACAGTCCAGGATTGGGGATGTGTAAAGATTGGGGATGGGCGGCGGGAGTCAGTCTCAGTCTCAGTCTACCCCACGACAGAGGGGGGAGGTTGTACACTTTGATAGCCACAGGGAAGAAGGATCTCCTGTGGCGTTCTGTGCTGCATCTTGGGTGGAACCAGTCTGTTGCTGAAGGTGCTCCTCAGGTTGACCAGTGTGTCATGGAGGGGGTGGGCTGTATTGTCCAGGATGCTCCGCAGTTTGAGGAGCATCCTCCCCTCCAAGACCAACCTCCCGTGAACCCAACACCAACTCCAACTCCAGCTCCAACTCCAACTCCGCCCCCAGGGCAGAGCCGGCCTTCCTGATGAGTTTGTTGATCCTATTGGTGTCCGCGGCCTTTGCCCTGCTGCCCCAGCACACGGCAGCGAACAAGATGGCACTGGCTACCACCGATTGGTAAAACATCTGCAGCATCACACTGCCTGCCGAGATATGGAAGAGGAGGTGACCTCCTGGCCATCAGCAGAAACCACTGTTCCACCAACATCGCAGACTTAACTCCATAGAGGATTTTTTGCGGACATCCCCTAAGCAAACGTGGTCTCCTGTACAGGTGGAGGGCCAAATTCCACCCAAAGAGGCCATTCAGCCCATCATGTCTTAATACTATTTCATTAAATCACACCTTAACCCTATGAGTCGTAGAGTTGCATAGAATTGTGGACGCAGCCCAGACCATCGCACAAACCAACCTCTCTTCCATTGACTCCATCTCTACACCTCACGCTGCCTCGGCAAGGCCAGCAGCATCATCAAGGACTAGTCTCACCCCGGCCACTCCCTCTTCTCCCCTCTCCCCTCGGGCAAGAGGTACAGAAGTGTGAAAATGAACGCACACCTCCAGATTCAGGGACAGTTTCTTCCCAGCTGGTATCAGGCAACTGAACCATCCTATCAACAACCAGAGAGCAGTCCTGAACTACTATCTACCTCATTGGTGACCATTGGACTATTTTTGATTGGACTTTACAGGCTTTACCTTGCACTAAATGCTATTCACGTTATTCCTTTCATCATGAGTCTGTACACTGTGGATGGCTGGATTGTAATCGTGAGTTATACATAGAAACATGCCCTCTGTCCACCAAGTCCATGGCAACCAGCGATGGCTCATATACTTGTTCCATCCTACACGCTAGGGACAATTTACACAAGCCAATTGACCTACAAACCCTCACGTCTTTGGAGTGTGGGCGGAAACCGGAGCACCCGGAGAAAGCCCACGTATGTTACACGGTGAACGTACAAACTCCGTATAGACAGCACCCGTAGTCAGGGTGGACCATCCTGTGATATGCGTGGGTTTTCTCCAGGTGCTCTGGCTTCCTGCCACACTCCAAAGACATATGGGTTTACAGGTTGTGTCGGCTTGGTATAAATGTACATTGTCCCTAGTGTGTGTAGGATAGTGTTAGTGTGCGGGGTTTGCTGGTCAGCGCGGATTCAGTGGGTCGAAGGGCCTGTTTCCGCGCTGTATCTCTAAACTACACAAATCTACTGACCCCACAGCTCTCTAGACTACACTTCGACTCACCCTGCTTCCTGCATAGACTATCCCCGACTCCCAATTCCTCCGTCTACGCCGCTTCTGCGCCCAAGATGAGAAAAAACAAGCCTGGGTGAAAGGCATCTAAGTGACTCTACCGCTGCGCCACCGTGTTGCTGGAGTAACTCAGCAGGACGGGCAGCATCTCTGGAGAGAAGGAATGGGTGACGTTTCGGATTGAGACCCTTCCTCAGACTGTGTTAGTGTGCGGGAATCCCTGGTCGTCACGGACTCGGTGGGCCGAAGGGCCTGTTTCCTGTACCTCTAGAACTAAAACGGACACCGGGGCTCGCTGGTGGAGTGAGGCATGAGGCACCCTGGCACCCGACATCCTTCACTAGCTGCTCAATGTGCTCCTACAAGGAACATTCTCATTAATTCAGAAGATATTTCCAGCAACACTCCAGAGACAACAGCACAATGTCTTCAAAGAGCAAACAAGATAATTGGCTGTGAAAAGCTCTGGGAAGTCGTGTGGTTGTGAGGGGTACTGTACAAATCCATTATTTGTGTATAAACAAATGAGACATACATTGTTACAGTGAGCATTCTGGTTCCTTCCTTAAACCTGCTTTAATTACTAGTCTCTGCCAAGTCTATACTTTTGTCTCCACACTATAAAGTCCTTTTGATGTCTATATATCTGCTTGTACTTAGATTTTTCTAGGGGAATCTGCTAAGCGCAGCTCACACAATGGAGAGCGATAACTTCAATGGAACAGAATTTCAGAAGATGGTGTTGATCAAACAATTGTCCCTAAATTTCATACTTCCGGTGGGCGACAAGGAACAAATATTCTTGACATCTGCCTCAGAACTTGGCTTAGTCATCGGGGACAATTCCTGCATTTGCTCAACATCTAGCAACAATGCAGAGAACTTTGAAACGACTCCGCAAGCCAGCCAGTGTCCGTGGAGATGCTCTGAAGCTGTTTCAAGATAAGGTAGACACGAAATGCTGGAGTAAGGCGGCATCTCTGGAGAGAAGGGGACGGGTGGCGTTTTGGGTCGAGACCCTTCTCCAGACAGAGAGTCGGGGGAGGGGGAGACACTGAGATAAGGAAGGGTGAGGTGTGAAAACGAGATATCGAAGGGGATGGGGATCAAGGAAAATATACAATGGATGATTGTTAGCCCGGAGAAGGGGACAATGAAACAAACAGAGGTGAAGTTTAATCCGGGGGACGGTCAGACTGGTCGGAGAACTAGGAAGGGGGAGGGATGGGGAGAGAGGGAAAGCAAGGGGTACTTGCAGTCAGAGAAGTCAATTTACAAGAATTCTCTGCTACAGAAGGCAATGGAGGCCAATTCACTGGATGTTTTCAAGAGAGAGTTAGATTCAGCTCTTGATTTAGATTTAGGGCTAATGGAATCAAGGGGTATCGGGGGGAAAAAGCAGGAACGGGGTACTGATTTTGCATGATCAGCCATGATCATATTGAATGGCGGAGCTGGCACGAAGGGCCAAATGGCCTACTCCTGCACCTATTTTCTCTGTTTCTATGTTTCTATAACGAATCTTCCTTAAAACATGGTGGAGGGCATTGGAAAGCTACTCTGTGGAGTGTGAGAGGAAACCGGGGCAGCCGGAGAAAAAACACGCAGTCACAGGTAGTCTGGAGACTGGCGCTCTATGCAGCAACTTCCACCTTATGTAACAAGAGGATTTCAGTATAGGAGTAAAAATATTCTTCTGCAGTTGTATAGGGCTCTGGTGAAACCACACCTAGAGTATTGTGTACAGTTTTGGTCTAATTTGAGGAAGGACATCCTTGTGATTGAGGCAGTGCAGCGTAGGTTCACGAGATTGATCCCTGGGATGGCGGGACTGTCATACGAGGAAAGATTGAAAAGACTAGGCTTGTATTAGAAGGATGAAGGGGTTTCTTATAGAAACATATACTATTATAAAAGGACTGGACAAGCTAGAAGCAAGAAAAATGTTCCCAATGTTGGGCGAGTCCAGAACCAGGGGCCACAGTCTTAGAATAAAGGGGAGGTCATTTAAGACTGAGGTGAGATAAACTTTTTCACCCAGAGAGTTGAGAATTTGTGGAATTCCCTGCCACAGAGGGCAGTGGAGGCCAAGTCACTGGATGGATTTAAGAGAGAGTTAGATAGAGCTCCAGGGGCTAGTGGAATCAAGGGATATGGGGAGAAGGCAGGCTTGGGTTATTGATAGGGGACGATCAGCCATGATCACAATGAATGGCAGTGCTGGCTCGAAGGGCCGAATGGCCTCTTCCTATTGTCTATGTTTCTATGTATAGTATAATCTGCTTGGATAGCATGAGAAACAAAGTTAATCACTGTACCTCGGTAGTTGTGACAATAACACAGCTGTTATCAGGCAACTGAACCATCCCACCAACAACTAGAGAGCTCTCCTGAGCAACCATCTACCTCAATGAAGAGCCCCAGGCTATCTTTAATTATACTTTACCAGATTTTACCTTGCGTGGAGTCATAGTCATGGAGTGATGCAGCGTGGAAACAGGCCCTTGGGCCCAACTTGCCCACACTGGCCAACATGTCCCAGCTACACTAGTCCCACCTGCCTGCATTTGGTCCATATCCTGTCCTATCCATGTACCTGTCTTGAATGGCGGAGTAGACTTGATGGGCCGAATGGCCTAATTCTGCCCCTGGAACGTATGAATATGCTCCTTTGGCACGGTAAGGTTCCCGTCAGCTGGCCGCATCATATTAATAGCCAAATCACTTATTCGATCAAGTCTCAGAGTCACACTGTATGAAAACAGGCCCTTCAGCCCAACCTGTCCATGCCGGCCATTAAACCCCATCTGAGTGGGCCCCATTTGCCCGCATTAGGCCAAATTCACTCTAATAATTTTTAATCCGTGTCCTGCCCAATGTGTTTTAAATGTTATTATAGTACCTGCCCACAGCTTGACAATACAGAGAGTTTTGGACACCACCCTGCCCACCACACGAAACAGCAACCCCCACCCCCCCCCCCCCCCCCCCCCCCCAGCGACTCCGTCTTCACCTCACTACTTCCTCCGCAAAGCAGCCAACATGATCAAAGACGGGACAGACACTAAATGCTGGAGTAACTCAGCGGGACAGGCAGCATCTCTGGACAATAGACAATAGACAATAGACAATAGGTGCAGGAGTAGGCCATTTGGCCCTTTGACTGCCATTCAATGTGATCATGGCTGATCATCCCCAATCAGTACCCCCTTCCTGCCTTCTCCCCATATCCCCTGACTCCGCTATCTATAAGAGCCCTATCTAGCTCTTTTGAAAATATCCAGAGAACCGGCCTCCACCGCCCTCTGAGGCAGAGAATTCCACACTCACCACTCTCTGTGAGAAAAAGTGTTTCCTCATCTCCGTTCTAAATGGCTTACCCCTTATTCTTAAACTGTGTGTGGCCCCTGGTTCTGGACTCCCCCAACATCGGGAACATGTTTCCTGCCTCTAGCGTGTCCAAATCCTTAACAATCTTATATGGTTCAATAAGATTACCCTCTCATCCTTCTAAACTCCAGAGTGCATGAGCCCAGCCGCTCCATTCTCTCAGCATACGACAGTCCCGCCATCCTTCGAAAGATAGGTGAGACAAGGAATAGGTGACGTTTCGGAAGCTGGAAATGGTGCAGGGAAGATTTACGAGGATGTTGCCAGGACTAGAGGGCCTGAGTTGTTGGGAGAGGTTGGGGCAGGCTGGGACTCTATTCCTTGGAGCGCAGGAGGATGAGGGGTGATCTTATAGAGGTGTACAAAGTAATGAGAGGAATAGATTGGATCTCTTGCCCAGAGCTGAAGAAGGGTCACCCATTCCTTCTCCCCAGAGTTGCTGCCTCCTCTGGCACCTCTTCCATGAACCACTACCCTCTGAGTGAAACAGTCGCCCCTGGGGTTCCTACTAAATAATTCCACCCTCTCTTTAAACCTCGGCCCCCGTTCTGCCTCCCACACAGACCCCTCTCTCCCCCACCATCACACGCCCCTCCAATCACCACCGATAAATCCCCAAGAGTTGGCAACCCCTCTCTCAATGAGATTTTCTCCCTGTTGAACAACATTTAATTGCGAGTCGGGTATAGTGTAATCAAAAGATCTACGACAGGAAATAGTTTCACCGCTCTGCAGACACATTACTTGGACCAAGGTGGAGTTAATATCGCTTCATGCATCTACAATTGCCGGCAGGTTTGGAGACTTTACAAAAGTCCAATTGTAAATATTTATCCTGGCTCAGGCTCGAAGGACAATTAACATATTAGCATTGGTGGCAAGGCTGGAAAGCCTCGACGTTGTTTAGTTTCATTGAGCTGAGTTTAGTTCAGTTTAGTTTCGAGATGCAGCACGGAAACAGGCCCTTCGGCCCACGGACCTCATGCCGACCAGCGATCCCCGCACACTAACACTATCCTACGCAATTGTCAATTTTCACAGAGTCCAATTAATCGATCAACCTGTACGTCTTTGGAGTGTGGGAGGAAACTGGAGCACCCCTGAACAAACACACACGGTCACCAGAGGGAGGGGGAACATGCAAACTCCGCACAGACAGCACCTGCAGACAGGGTCGAACTGTCATATGCTGTCATATGCTGAGAGAATGTTCCTAATTTGAGGAAGGACATTCTTGCTATTGAGGGAGTGCAGCGTAGGTTTACAAGGTTAATTCCCGGGAAGGCGGGACTGTCATATGCTGAGGGAATGGAGCTGCTGGGCTTGTACACTCTGGAGTTTAGAAGGATGAGAGGGGATCTCATTGAAACATATAAGATTGTTCAGGGCTTGGACAAGCTAGAGGCAGGAAACATGTTCCTGATGAAACTCAGCGGGTGCAGCAGCATCTACGGAGCGAAGGAAATAGGCAACGTTTCGGGCCGAAACATTGCCTATTTCCTTCGCTCCATAGATGCTGCTGCACCCGCTGAGTTTCTCCAGCTTTTTCGTGTACCTTCGATTTTCCAGCATCTGCAGTTCCTTCTTGAACAACATGTTCCTGATGTTGAGGAAGTCCAGAACCAGGGGTCACAG
This sequence comes from Leucoraja erinaceus, assembly GCF_028641065.1. Lineage (NCBI taxonomy): Eukaryota > Metazoa > Chordata > Chondrichthyes > Rajiformes > Rajidae > Leucoraja > Leucoraja erinaceus. The sequence continues at coordinate 1,393,742 of NC_073415.1, read as the reverse complement.
TTTAAGAATAGGGAGTAAGCCATTTAGAACGGAGACGGGGAAACACTTTTTCTCACAGAGAATGGTGAGTCTGTGGAATTCTCTGCCTCAAGTCATGTTTGACTAATCTTCTTGAATTTTTTGAAGAGGTTACTAGGGAAATTGACGAGGGTAAAGCAGTGGATGTTGTCTATATGGACTTTAGTAAGGCCTTTGACAAGGTTCCTCATGGATGGTTGGTTAAGAAGGTTAAACTGTTGGGTATAAATGCAGGAATAGCAAGATGGATTCAACAGTGGCTGAATGCGAGAAACCAGAGGGTAATGGTGGATAGCTGTTTATCGGGTTGGAGGCAGGTGACTAGTGGGGTGCCTCAGGGATCTGTGTTGGGTCCTTTGTTGTTTGTCATGTACATCAATGATCTGGATGAAGGTGTGGTAAATTGGATTAGTAAGTATGCAGATGATACCAAGATAGGGGTTGTTGTGGATAATGAAGAGGATTTCCAAAGTCTACAGAGTAATTTAAGCCATTTGGAAAAATGGGCTGAAAGATGGCAGATGGAGTTTAATGCTGATAAATGTGAGGTGCTACACCTTGGCAGGACAAATCAAAATAGGACGTACATGGTAAATGGTAGGGAATTGAAGAATACAGTTGAACAGAGGGATCTGGGAATAACCGTGCATAGTTCCTTGAAGGTGGAATCTGATATAGATAGGGTGGTAAAGAAAGCTTTTGGTATGCTAGCCTTTATAAATCAGAGCATTGAGTATGGAAGCTGGGATGTAATGTTAAAATTGTACAAGGCATTGGTGAGACCAAATCTGGAGTATGGTGTACAATTTTGGTCGCCCAATTATAGGAAGGATGTCAACAAAATGTTTTACTAGAATGTTGCCTGGGTTTCAACAACTAAGTTACAGAGATAGGTTGAATAAGTTAGGTCTTTATTCTCTGGAGCGCAGAAGGTTAAGGGGGGACTTGATAGAGGTCTTTAAAATGATGAGAGGGATAGACAGAGTTGACGTGGACAAGCTTTTCCCTTTGAGAATAGGGAAGATTCAAACAAGAGGACATGACTTCAGAATTAAGGGACAGAAGTTTAGGGATAACATGAGGGGGAACTTATTTACTCAGAGAGTGGTAGAGGTGTGGAATGAGCTTCCAGTGGAAGTGGTGGAGGCAGGTTCGTTGGTATCATTTAAAAATAAATTGGATAGGCATATGGATGAGAAGGGAATGGAGGATTATGGTATGAGTGCAGGCAGGTGGGACTAAGGGAAAAAAGTTGTTCGGCACAGACTTGTAGGGCCGAGATGGCCTGTTTCCGTGCTGTAATTGTTATATGGTTATATGGTTATGAAGCCTCACCATTACATCCCTGTATTTGTATGGTGACCATCTTGAAATAAATGCTAGCATTGCCTTTGCCTTCCTTATTAGGTAGAAGGTACAGGAGCCTGAAGACTGCAACGACCAGGTTCAGGAATAGCTACTTCCCCACAGCCATCAGGCTATTAAACCTGGCTCGGACAAAACTCTGAACATTAATAACCCATTATTTGTTATTTGCACTTTATCAGTTTATTTATTCATGTGTTTTGTAGTCAATGCCTATTATGTTCTGTGTGCTGAAGCAAAGCAAGGATTTCATTGTCCATGACAATAAATTTGAACTTGAACTTGAACTTATTACCGATTGTCGAGGAATCCTTAAAGGACATGGGGCCGGTTAGCTCAGCTGGTTAGAGTATAGTGCTAATAACGCCAAGGTGGCAGGTTCAATCCCCTGTATAGGCCACTTGGTACATGGACTAATGGACAATAGACCTGGCGTGGGGGACCACCATGAGATGGGAAGGGGAGATGAAAGGAGGAGTTTTATGTGACTGTACAAAGGGTGCGTGTTCCTCTCAGATAGTCCCTGCCATCAACACTATGAATCTTCGCCCCTGTCTCAGCGGTTGCTGTGGGGAGAGATCGGCAACTCCCAACCCGTGCTCTCTCTGTCGTGAGAGGACATGCGAACGGCATTCAGTTCATATTTCACCTTCAAATAACAGCCCTGGGATATAAACGTTCCTTTCCCACACGCTAAACAAACAAGTCGATTGTCCCAAAACAACCTTCCTCCTGCAGACGGTTCAAACATTATTCCCTTCCCCCCTCGACGTTGGCGTGGGAGCTCCGCTGGTCGACCCGCGGTCAGCGGTCGATGAGGGCGCGGGCAGCGTCAGCGCAGATGCCTCACCGCGCCAGAGATCCGGGTTCCATCCTGACCCCGGGCGATATGTTTGTGTGGAGTTTGCACGTTCGCCCTGTGACCGCATGCGTTTTCACCGGGTGCTCCGCTTTCCTCCCGCATCCCTAAGACGTGCGGGTTTGCAGGTTAATTGGCCCTCGTGTGTCAGGAGTGGATGAGAGGAACTCGTGGGAGCAGGCACCGATGAACAGCATGGACTCGGTGGGCCGAAGGGCCTATTTCTGTGCTGTATCTCTGTACTAAACTAAACTAAACCAAACTATAATAATTTTGATTTTCAAGCATTATCTAAATTCGGAATGACATATGGCATCTTATATTATCACAAGAGTGCCTTTTAAAAGGATTATTTTAGATAGGCCCATGGATATGCAGGGAATGGAAAAATATGGACCATGTCCAGGCAGAGATTAGATTATCATGGCTTTATCTTCTCTGTGGATTGTCACCTTGTCGTGGTGGAGAAGCTTATAGAAACATAGAAACATAGAAACATAGAAATTAGGTGCAGGAGTAGGCCATTCGGCCCTTCGAACCTGCACCGCCATTCAATATGATCATGGCTGATCATCCAACTCAGTATCCCGTACCTGCCTTCTCTCCATACCCCTTGATCCCCTTAGCCACAAGGGCCACATCTAACTCCCTCTTAAATATAGCCAATGAACTGGCCTCAACTACTTTCTGTGGCAGAGAGTTCCAGAGATTCATCACTCTCTGTGTGAAAAAAGTTCTTCTCATCTCGGTTTTAAAGGATTTCCCCCTTATCCTTAAGCTGTGACCCCTTGTCCTGGACTTCCCCAACATCGGGAACAATCTTCCTGCATCTAGCCTGTCCAACCCCTTAAGAATTTTGTAAGTTTCTATAAGATCCCCTCTCAATCTCCTAAATTCTAGAGAGTATAAACCAAGTCTATCCAGTCTTTCTTCATAAGACAGTCCTGACATCCCAGGAATCAGTCTGGTGAACCGTCTCTGCACTCCCTCTATGGCAATAATGTCCTTCCTCAGATTTGGAGACCAAAACTGTACAGGTGTGGTCTCACCAAGTGTGGACTTGTGTGGACTTGAGATCCTGAGAGTGATGCCGTCTGGAGCTACCCTCCTGGTTGGGCCACCCATGGCGGTAAGGTCGAGGGGGAGGTCTCTGACAAAGAGCAATCCAACCAAGACCTCAACGGTGGAACAGGCGGAGGACGATGGCTGACCTTAGTGGAGCATCACAGTCACAACGGCTGGGAAGGCGGATGAAGGCTGCGGCAGAAAAGGGTCTCCGGTCGTCTTGGACTCCATGCCACTGGATCCTGACCCAGATCTGTCTGTGCACCAGGCTCCCCACGTTAAACAAAGTCACGCACAGGCCTAATCTGAATGATCATTCTCCTCTGAACCCTCTCCAGAGCCAGCACATCCTTCCTCAGATATGGTGCCCACGGGGCCTGACCAGCGCCTTGTAGATAGAGCCTCAATGTAGAGGTTTGGCTGGGAGCTGGGCCCAGACTCTACTGTGCCCTGTTGTGGCAGTGAAGCAGCTGAGGCAAGGCATTGACCAGATGGACAGAGAGACCGGCCGCGTGTGACCCCATCTGCTCTACACCAGGGGGCGCCAGTAGTCCGCTGGCCTTAACGCTGACGTAAACAGGGTCACACACTCTACACCAGAGGGTGTGGACGTCTCTCATCAGATTACATATTTTACATTCCTTGATCACCTACTTTTCTTAATGCCAACTAGAAAAAAGTTAAAACCTGACACTCACGAACATGGAGTGTCACAAACCAATGAGACTCATACATCGGCGAGACCAAGCGGAGACTGGGCGATCGTTTCGCTGAACACCTCCGCTCAGTCGCCTGGACCAAATTGACTCCCCAGTTGCCAAAAACTTTAACCCCCCTCCCATTCCCACTCTGACCTTTCTGTCCTGGGCCTCCTCCACTGTCAGAGTGAAGCCCAGCGCAAATTGGAGGAACAGCACCTCAGATTTCACTTGGGCAGCTGGTATGGACATTGACTTCTCTAACTTCAACTAGATCCTAGCATCCCCTCTCTCTCCATCCCTCCCCCATCCAAGTCACCTCCCCTGTCTCACTGACTTACTGCCTATTATGCCTCCTGGCATGTAGGTCCTCCACTCAGCAGTGTTGATTCCTTCAGTTGCTGTTTCCGTAACATATTTGTTTTGCGAGACAGGGTTTGTTAGCCCTGTCCTCAACTCCCAACCTGGAGGACCAGTGGATCGCTCTTGATCTGGCCTCTACCCTTCGACCTGTCCTGCATGGGGGACCCTAACGGGAGTCGAATCTCCCACTGGCATCGCTCTAGGGGTCACTGAGACACACAAGCTCCCCGACCACAATGTTGCAATCCCACTGCTCACATCCATATATCCCTTCATTGTCACCTCCTCCATAGCCAACAATGGACCATTGTGGGCTCCACCGTTCCTGAGTCATCGGTGTCGGCTCTGATTTGTTCTGACCTTTTAGACAGTAGACAATAGACAATAGACCATTTGGCCCTTCGAACCAGCACCGCCATTCAATGTGATGATGGCTGATCATCCCCAATCAGTACCCCGTTCCTGCCTTCTCCCCCATATCCTCTAACTCATACCTCTACTTTCCCTCCCCCCTGCCTCTCAACCTGAAGAAGGGTTTCTACCCGAAACATCACCCATTCCTTCTCTCCAGAGATGCTGCCTGTCCCTCTGAGTTACTTCAATGGGAGACACAAAATGCTGGAGTAACTCAGCGGGACAGGCAACATCTCTGGAGAGAAGGAATGGGTGACGTTTCGGGCCGAGACCCTTCTTCAGACTTCAGACTGAGTTACTCCGGCATTTTGTGACTATCTTCATTGAAAGAAGCTTCCTTCTTAAGTATGGAATGTCCCAATTAAACACCAAAACAAGTTCTGTGCTTGAGAACATAAGATCAAAGTGATAGGAGCAGAATTAGGCCATTCGGCCCATCAAGTGTACTCCACCATTCAATCATGGCTGATCTATCTCTCCCTCCTAACCCCATTCTCCTGCCTTCTCCCCATACCCCCTGACACCCGTACTAACCAGGAATCTATCTATCTCTGTCTTAAAAATAACCATTAACTTGGCCTCCACAGCCTTCTGTGGCAAAGAATTCCACAGATTCACCACCCTCTGACTAAAGGCAATCCTCCTTATCTCCTTCCTAAAGGAACGTCCTTTTATTCTGGTCTTCGACTCTCCCACTAGTGGAAACATCCTCTCCACATCCACTCTATCCAGGCTTTTCGCTGTTCGGTAAAACAAACACTGTTCGAACAGTTGCTGAAGATCAGATGGAGCAGGAATGGGTGAAGGTCTCTGCCCTGGTTCACTGCCGATGACCTGAGTCACTGTTGGTGGAGCTGGTACTGATTACTGCTGATCGAACTGGGCAGTAGCTCAGAGATGGGTCACTCTTTCCAAATTAGTCACCAGCCTTGGCATCAAACTTTAGTTTGGTTCAGTTTAGTTTATAGTCACGTGTACCGAGATACAGTGAAAAGCTTTTGTTGCGTGCTAACCAGTTCACAGAATGACAATACATGATTCCAATCGAGCCGTCCACAGTGTACAGATACATGATAAAGGGAATAAGTCTCTGTACCAGCCCAACTACAGCAGTCACAAGAGTACGTGACTATACTTGTTTTCAGAATTGTGTTACCGTCCCAAGAAGATAATGACTTCTGCTGATATAAAATACAAGACCGACTACATTTCAAATCTTGGCTGTTTTTTGAATGTTTCGATTTTTAGTTTAGTTTAGTTTAGTTTAGAGATACAGCACGGAAACACACCGAGTCCGCGCCGACCAGCGATCCCCGCACATTAACACTATCCTACACACACTAGGGGCAATTTACACATTTACACCAGGCCAATTAACCTACAAACCTGCACGTCTTTGGAGTGTGGGAGGAAACCGAAGATCTCGGAGAAAACCCACGCAGGTGACGGGGAGAACGTGCAAACTCCGTACAGACAGCGCCCGTAGTCGGGATCGAACACGGGTCTCCGGCGCTGCATTCGCTGTAAGTCAGCAACTTTACAGCTGCGCCACCATGACTCCGCATCCCAGATATGGACTACACTCTGAGTGAAAAAGTCGCCCCTGTTAAATCTCTCCCCCACCCTGACATCTTAAGTCTATCTCCTCAGCTTTCAGAAACCTCTATCCCGTAAAAAAACGATGAAAGGAAAATCCATGCCGCTTATTCTTACACCACAACTGAAGAAGGTCGCCCCTCAGCCTCCTGAGCTACAAAGAAAAATCTCCCAGCCTCCCCAACCTTTGGAACTCAAGCCTGCAAGACCATGGATGTGAAGGGGATTTCCCCTGGATTGGAGTCTAGGACCAAAGGGCCTAACTTTATAAAGGAGATGAGGAGGAATATCTTTAGTCAGAGGGTGGAATTCATTGCCACAGACTGCAGTGGAGGCCAAGTCAATGGATATTTTTAAGGCGGAGATAGATAGATTCTTGACTAGTTCGGTGTCAGGGGTTATGGGGAGAAGGCAGGAGAATGTGGTTGGGAGGGAGAGATAGATCAGCCATGATTTAATGGCGGAGTAGACCTGATGGGCCGAATGGCCTAAGTCTGCTCCTAGAACCTCTGATCTGATGAACATCCTCCTGAGCAAGGAAGTAAGGATGGACTATATTTTAATCATTGCCACTGGCTTATTAATTTCCATAGATAGTAACACGTTGCCCTTGCCTCATCTGGATCTGATCGAGGATCCAGAACGTACCCAATTACCTCAGCCAGGAATCACAAACAAACAATTCCCACAGTTTATTTGGAAAACCAGGAAGCAATCATTTAAACACCCCATAGGAATCCAAAATCACAAGTCAGTGAGGCATAACCTGACCAAATCCAGTAACCATAACAAAGTGGACTTAATTACGAACAGGTTGAAGTGGTGCTAGTAAGCCACAAGTCACTGGTGCAAAGCTTCTAATCCCAAGTTATTAGAACGTTTTTTGATTTGTTTCAGCCTTAACCTAGTAGGCCCGATAAATTCCAGCGCCTTGCCATGCAACAGGCCCCATGCACAGCCTGGTCCAACGATCTTGCAGCTCTGTTTAAAGATGGTAGAGTCACTGCCTCACAGCGCCAGAGACCATTCTGGGTCGATCCTGACCTCGGGTACTGTCTGTGTGGAGTTTGCATGTTCTCCCCATCACCACGTCAGACCCTTCTTCAGACTGAGAGTCAGGGAGAGGGAAACTAACGGTATCCGGTTTCCTCCCACATTCCCAAATAAACTCGCTGGGAGCGGGTGCACAAGATCTCCGAGATCTTCAGTTTCCTCCCACACTCCAAAGACGTACAGATTTGTAGGTTAAATTAATTGGTATAAATGTAAAAAATTGGCCCTTGTATGGGTAGGGTAGTATTAATGTGTGGAGATCGCTGGTCGGCACGGACTTTGTGCGCCGAAGGGCCTGTTTCTGCTCCGTATCTCTAAACTAAACTAAACCAAACCAAACCAAACCAAACCAAACCAAACCAAACGATCACTCTCCAATCAAACCCCACCCACCCTTTCACCTGTATCTACCTATCACCCGCCAGACTTTGTCCAGCCCCTCCTCTTTTCCAGCCCCTCCCCCCCCACACTCCACCATCAGAATCAGTCTGAAAGGAAGTCCTGATCAGAAACATCACCTATCCATGTTCTCCACAGATGCTGCCTGAACCGCTGAGTTACTCCAGCACTCTGTGAAACGTCACCTATCCATGTTCTCCACAGATGCTGCCTGACCCGCTGAGTTACTCCAGCACTCTGTGAAACGTCACCTATCCATGTTCTCCACAGATGCTGCCTGAACCGCTGAGTTACTCCAGCACTCTGTGAAACGTCACCTATCCATGTTCTCCACAGATGCTGCCTGACCCCCGCTGAGTTACTCCAGCACTTTGGGTCTAACCCTAACCTAGCTTGACACAGTGTGGAGGCCACATGTCAGTGGATATTTTTATGGCGGAGATAGATAGATTCTTGATTAGTACGGGTGTCAGAGGTTATGGGGAGAAGGCAGGAGAATGGAGTTAGGAGGGAGAGATAGATCAGCCATGATTGAATGGCAGAATAGATTTGATGGGCCGAATGGCCTAACTCTGCTCCTATCCCTTATGACCTTATGAGAGGGAATGAGGGAAAGGACATTGTTTTTTCAGGGTGAGACATAACCGGTGGCCTAGTCTGACTCCTCGGATGGACATGAATGTTACGGAGTGTAATGAGGTGTATAGGAACCCTCCCTGGTCTCCAGACCCAATATAAATCCACCACCCACGCTTCTGGTCATTATCAGGTTACTGTTTGTGGGAACTGGGTGTACACAAAGTGGCTGTGACATTTTTCACAGCAGTAATCAAGCTTCACAAGTACTTGGCCACCAAGCTCTTGGACATGGAGAGAAACTGTGGCAGATGCTCCTGTTCAGTTAACCATTGCTTATCATAGCTGCCTGCTTCTCATGACCAACGGATAGAATACACCCAGAGAGTTGTGAATCTCTCTGTGGCGTTCTCTGCCACAGAAGGCAGTGGAGGCCAATCCACTGGATGTTTTCAAGAGAGAGTTAGATTTAGCTCTTAGGTCTAACGGAATCAAGGGATATGGGGAGAAGGCAGGAACGGGGTACTGATTGGGGATGATCAGCCATGATCACATTGAATGGCGGTGCTGGATCGAAGGGCCGAATGGCCTACTCCTGCACCTATCTCTATGTTTCTATGTTTCTAGAATAGAATATAAAGGATAGGATGGCACGGTGTCGCAGCGGTAGAGTTGCTGCCTCTCAACACCGGGGACCCTGGTTGGATCCTGACTACGATCCTGTCTGTACGGAGTTTGCACGTTCTCCCCGTGACCTGGGCGGGTTTCCTCCGGGTGCTGTGGGTTTCCTCCCACACTCCAACGACGCACATGTTTGTAGGGTAATTGGTTTCAGCAAATTGTTCCCAGTTAGAATAGTGTAAAGGGATCGCTGGTCGGTACGGACTCGTTGGGCTGAAGGGCCTGTTTCCACGCTGTATCTCTAAACTAAACTAATCTAAATATAGAACATAAAACAGTACAGCACAGGAATAGGCCCTTTGGGCCACAATGTCTTTGCAGAATATAATGCCAAGATCAACTCTTATCTACCTGCGAGAGGCGGAGGGGTGGTCTTACCGAGGTACGTTAAACCAAGATAAGAACAGGTAGGGTGGACGCTCAGGGTCCTTTACCCAGGGCAGGGAATTGAGAAACAGGTGGCAAAGGTTTCTGGAGAAAAGGGAAAGAATTAATGAAGTTACAGAGACATCAAGAGTGAAAACAGGCCCAACGTGCCCACACCGACCAACATGTCCGATCTTCACTGTGTGTTGGCCCATATCCCTCTAAACCATTCCTATCCATGTACTATAGAGAGACTATCCATGTACCAGTCTAAATGTGTCTTAAACGTTGTGATAATGGAGTAACGTTTCCACACAGAGGGTGGCGGGTGTACGGAACGAGCTGCCAGAGGAGGTAGTTGAGGCAGGGGCTATTATAACATTTAAAATATATTTGGACAATACCATGGATAGGAAAGTCTTAGAGGGATTTGGGCCAAACGCAGGCAAAAGGGACTAACTTGGATGAGAATCTTGGACTTGTTGGACTGAAGGGTCTGTTTCCAAGCACTATGACTCCATGTCTCTACGATAGACCAGAATAGATACTTAACTGTAGACTTTGGACTTTGGAGATACAACATGGAAACAGGCCCCTTGTCCCACCAACCAGCGATCTCCCCGTACACCAGTACCACCCTACACGCCAGGGACAACTTATGATTTTTTTTACCGAGGCCAATCAACCCACAAAGCTGCACGTCCAAGGAGTGTGGGAGGAAGCCGGAGCTCCTGGAGAAAACCCACGTGGTCACGGGGGAAACTCCGTACAGACAGCACCCGTAGTCAGGATCGAACCGGAGGTCTCTGGCCCTGTGAGGCCGCAGCTCTACCGCTGTGCCACCGTGCTGCCCTAAAGATGTCAAGGAGGGAGAAGGAACATGAGGATCGGGAGAAAATTCAAGGACTTTACGTAGACTGTTGATAGAATCCTCATTCAGGATTAAACACATGACCTGTGTCTGAAGAAGGGTTTCGGCCCGAAACGTCGCCTATTTCCTTCGCTCCATAGATGCTGCTGCACCCGCTGAGTTTCTCCAGCAATTTTGTGTACGTTAAACACATGACCTATTTTTTCTGCTCTTAGAACAAACAGTTGTGGTATTTTAATGAGGAACACTTGGTATCATCTGGAGCGGGGAGGAATGCTTGGATTTGCTCCAATGTGTTCGAGCTTCGAATGTTGAAATCCTATCTTGAAACTTGGCCTCGGTACCCTTGCTGAGAAAGAAAAAAGTCCCTAAACCTCAATTCATTAATGCCTGTCAAGTGACCAAGAAAACACCAGCTGAAACATAGAAACGTAGAAAATAGGTGCAGGAGTAGGCCATTCAGCCCTTTGAGCCAGCACCGCCATTCAATATGATCGTGGCTGATCATCCAGAATCAGTAACCTGTTCCTGCTTTCTCCCAATATCCATTTATTCCGTTAGCCCTAAGAGCTATATCTAACTCTTTCTTGAAAACATCCAGTGAATTGGCCTCCACTGCCTTCTGTGGCAGAGAATTCCACAGATTCACAACTATCTGGGTGAAAAGGTTTTTCCTCATCTCAGACCTAAATGCCTCACCCATTATTCTTAATATCATTAAGATACTGAAGATAGACACAAAGTGCTGGAGTAACTCAGCGGGACAGGCAGCACCTCTGGAGAGAAGGAGTGGGTGACGTTTCGGGTCGAGACCCTTCTTCAGACTGAGAGTCAGGGAAATGAGAGATATGAAAAGGTGCAGAACATATGAAAGAGGATGTTGCCAGGATGAGAGGGTCTCCGCTACAGGTTGAGGTTGAGTAGGCTGGGTCTCTATTCCTTGGAGTGCATGAGGTTGAGGGATGATCTTATAGAGATGTATAAAATCATGAGAGGAATAGATCGGGTAGATGTACAGAGTCTCTTGCCCAGAGTAGGTGAATCAAGGACCACAGGACATAGGTTCAAGGTGAAGGGGAAAATATTTAATAGGAATCTGAGGGGTAACGTTTTCACACAAAGGGTGGTGGGTGTATGGATCAAGCTGCCAGAGGAGGTAGTTGAGGCAGGGACTATCCCATTGTTAAAGAAAGGCACATTGATAGGACAGGTTTGGAGGGATATGGACCAAATGCAGGCAGGTGGGACTAGTGTAGCGGAGACATGTTGGCCAGTGTGGGCAAGTTGGGCCAAAGGGCCTGTTTCCATGCTGTATCACTCTATGACTCTACAGCAATGTTCAAGGAAGGTGGAGCCCACAATGGTCCATTGTTGGCTGTGGGGAAGATGATAATGATAGTGAAACTGGAGTGGGGGTGGGACAGGGAGACAAAGAGCCGAGCTTAGCTCTTGTGGAAGACAGCAGAAGTGCCCGTACTCTGCTAGGGACGTGCTGGGTGGCAGTGAGGGAACTGGTGGGCTATGGGTCAAGTGAAGCAGAAAGCTTTAGAACCAACTGACTGGGAACCAAAGTAAGGCACAAACTCAGTTTACATAGTTTAGAGAGCCAGCCCTTTGGCCCACCGAGTCCGCACCGACCAGTGATCCCCACACACTTACACTAGGCAAAGTGACAATTTTAGTGTGGGAGGAAACCGGAATTCAGAGACACAGAGATACAATAGACAATAGGTGCAGGAGTAGGCCATTCTGCCCTTCGAGCCAGCACCGCCATTCAATGTGATCATGGCTGATAGAGGTCTTTAAAACGATGAGAGGGATAGACAGAGTTGACGTGGATAAGCTTTTCCCACTGAGAGTAGGGAAGATTCAAACAAGGGGACATGATTTGAGAATTAAGGGACAGAGGTTTACGGGTAACATGAGGGGGAACTTCTTTACTCAGAGAGTGGTAGCTGTGTGGAATGAGCTTCCAGTGAAGGTGGTGGAGGCAGGTTCGTTTTTATCATTTAAAAATAAATTGGATAGTTATATGGACGGGAAAGGAATGGAGGGTTATGGTCTGAGCGCAGGTAGATGGGACTAGGGGAGAATAAGTGTTCGGCACGGATTAGAAGGGTTGAGATGCCTGTTTCCGTGCTGTAATTGTTATATGGTTTATATGGTTATATCTCTAAGAGTTATATCTGACTCTCTTTTGAGTACATCCAGTGAAACGACCTCCACTGTCTTCTGAGGCAGAGAATTCCACAGATTCACAACTCTCTGGGTGAAAAAGTTTTTCCTCATCTCAGCCCTAAATGGCCTACCCCTTATTCTCAAACTGTTCTGGACTCCCCCAACATCGGGAACATGTTTCCTGCATCGAGCATGTCCAATCCCTTAATAATTGTATATGTTTCTATAAGGTCCCCTCTCTACTGGAGAAAACCCACACATGTCACGGGGAGAACCTGTAAACTCTGCAAGGACAGAAACCATGGTCAGGATTGAACCCTGGTCTCCAGCGCTGTGAGGCAGCAACTCTCCCGCCCTCTAGTTTTAGAATCCTCGCCCCTGGGAGAAAGACTGTGAGCGTTCATTTTATCCGTGACCCTCATGATCTTGTACACCTCAGCAACCTCACCCCTCAGCCTCAATAGACAATAGACAATAGGTGCAGGAGTAGGCCATTTGGCCCTTCGAGCCTGCACCGCCATTCAATGTGATCATGGCTGATCATCCCCAATCAGTACCCCGTTCCTGCCTTCTCCCCATATCCCTTCACTCTGCTATCTTTAAGAGATCTATCTAACTTTCTCTTGAAAGCCTCCAGAGAATTGGCCTCCACTATCCTCTGAGGCAGAGAATTCCACAGACTCACAGCTCTCTGTGTGAAAACGTTTTTCCTCGTCTCCGTTCTAAATGGCTTACTCCTTAATCTTAAACTGTGGCCCCTGGTTCTGGATTCCCCCAACACCTACACTCCAAAGAAAAAACTTCCAGCCTGTCCAACCTATCCCTGTAACTCAAGCCCGCAAGCCCAGGTAACTACCTGGTGAGTCTGTTCTGCACCCTTTCCAATTTAATGGCCCTCTTCCAATAGCTGGGGGAACCTGAACTGCACACAGCTGCCTGAGAATAACACACACAATTTGCTTTGGGCTAAAGCCTTTAAAACACAATATTGTATTATTCTCCCTGAGAAGTAAGTGAAAAACACACCTCTGTATCTTGCTTGCCCTCGTGTTCACCTCACCGCTACCTGTAGGTGAGTACATCGCAGAATGGTTACAGCACAGAAGGCCATTCGGCCCATCGTGCCAATGACAAAGCAGCACAGTGGCGCAGTGGTTGCTGCCTCACAGGGCCGGAGAGCCGGGTTCGATCCCGATTACGTGTCAGGATCACAGTTTAAGGATAAGGGGGAAATCTTTTAGGACCGAGATGAGAAAATCATTTTTTACACAGAGAGTGGTGAATCTGTGGAACTCTCTGCCACAGAGGGTAGTTGAGGCCACAGTTCATTGGCTATAGTTAAGAGGGAGTTAGATGTGGCCCTTGTGGCTAAAGGGATCAGGGGGTATGGAGAGAAGGCAGGTACGGGATACTGTTGGATGATCAGCGATGATCATATTGAATGGCGGTGCCGGCTCGAAGGTACTCCTGCACCTATTTTCTATGTTTCTATGTGTGCTGTCTATGTGGAGTTTGTACGTTCTCCCTGTGACCGCGTGGGTTTTCCGCGGGAGCTCTGGTTTCCTCCCACACCCCAAATACGTGCGGGTTTGTAGGTTAATTGGGTTGGTATAAATGTAAGTGGTCCCTAGTGTGTGTAAGGCAGTGTTAGTATGCGGGGATCGCTGGTCGATGCGGACTCGGTGGCCTGTTTCCGTGCTGTGTCTCTACAATGACGGGTCAGGGAGGGACAGAGAGAGGGAGGGGGTGCGAGGGTTACTTGACGTTACAGAACTCAAGGCGCTGGGTTGCGTCAATCAGTACTACCCACAACACAACATGATGTGCCGGTGGTGACACGACGTGTGTTGGGGAGAGGGTAGAGGGGGTGAAGATGTCCTGGTTGGGTTGCTCCTGGGCCTGGCCAAGCTGGCCATCAGCGAGTCACAGCACCAGGCAGAAGAGGGCTCAGCCCGAGCCGGCTGCATGCCCCTGTTCCAGGGTTACGTATGTCCGCGCCTGGGTGATGTTAGTCAGGGTCTACGCGCTGTCCATGGGCACCCTGGGGGATTTCCAGGACCGCTGGGCACCGCGGGGAGTGGAACGCATCCCTGACAAGGACGCGGATATCGTAATTCAAGAATATTCCTTTTACTTAGGCTGTGATGGTGGGCTTTGTTTTGAATTGAGGGATTGAGGGAGCCCAGCGTAGGTTTACAAGGTTAATTCCCGGGATGGCGGGACTGTCATATGCTGAGAGACTGGAGCAGCTGGGCTTGTACACTCTGGAGTTTAGAAGGATGAGAGGGCATCTCATTGAAACATATAAGATCGTTAAGGGCTTGGACACGCTAGAGGCAGGAAACATGTTCCTGATGTTGGGGGAGTCCAGAACCAGGGGCCACACACAGTTTAAGAATAAGGAGTAAGCCATTTAGAACGGAGACGAGGAAACACTTCTTCTCACAGAGAATTGTGAGTCTGTGGAATTCTCTGCCTCAGAGGGCGGTGGAGGCCAGTTGCTTTCAAGAGAGAGCTAGATAGGGCTCTTAAAAATAGCGGAGTCAGGGGAGAAGGCAGGAGCGGGGTACTGATTGGGGATGAACAGCCATGATCACATTGAATGGCGGTGCTGGCTCGAAGGGCCAAATGGCCTACTCCTGCACCTATTGTCTATTGTCTATTGTCTATTGAATCATGTTAGTATTGTACGTATTATTGTAACTAATTGAATACATTGTTTTTGGGTTAAAAAAGCAAAAGGTAGGCAGTGCGGTGCTGCAACCTGCATGGCTGTAACTGAGCGCATTGTTATGTTGCTCCACATCAGCCTTGCCTGCAACCATTTGGCAGTGGCCAACGCCTCTTCACGTCTTGAGTGCGAGCACCTGAGTCTTTCCACGTCCCGGTACATTTTCCGAGCCAGGATGCCAATGAGACTTAGCAGCTACTTGCATCGCAAGGCGGTGACTGCTCCAGTTGATAGAGACAGCGAGCCGTAGAGTGATACAGTGTGGAAACAGGCCCTTCAGCCCAACTTGCCCATACCGACCAACATGGCCCAGCTACACTAGTCCCACCAGCCTGTGCTTGGTCCATATCCCCCCAAACCTGTCCTATCCATGTACCTGTTTAAGTAGGAACTGCAGATGCTGGAAAGTTGAAGGTAGACAAAAATGCTGGAGAAACTCAGAGGGCAACATTTCGGGCTGAATAGTCTGAAGAAGGGTTTCGGCCCGAAACGATGCCTATTTCCTTCATCATGTCTCGTCATGTGGGTGGAGTCTCGTCGGGTGGGTGGAGTCTCGTCGGGTGGGTGGAGCCTCGTCGGGTGGGTGGAGCCTCGTCGGGTGGGTGGAGTCTCGTCGGGTGGGTGGAGTCTCGTCGGGTGGGTGGAGCCTCGTAGGGTGGTAGAGTCTCGTCGGGTGGGTGGAGCCTCGTTGGGTGGGTGGAGCCTCGTCGGGTGGGTGGAGTCTCGATGGGGTGGGTGGAGTCTCGTCGGGTGGGTAGAGTCTCGTCGGGGTGGGTGGAGCCTCGTTGGGTGGGTGGAGCCTCGTCGGGTGGGTGGAGTCTCGTCGGGTGGGTGGAGCCTCGTCGGGTGGGTGGAGTCTCCACGGGTGGTGGGTGGAGTCTCGTCGGGTGGGTGGAGTCTCGTCGGGTGGGTGGAGCCTCGTCGGGTGGGGTGGAGCCTCGTCGGGTGGGTGGAGTCTCGTGGGTGGGTGGAGCCTCGTCGGGTGGGGTGGAGCCTCGTAGGGTGGGTGGAGCCTCGTTGGGTGGGTGGAGTCTCTTCGGATTGGTGGAGTCTCGTCGGGTGGGTGGAGTCTCGCCGGGTGGGTGGAGCCTCGTCGGGTGGGTGGAGTCTCGTCGGGTGGGTGGAGCCACTTGAGCCGACGGAGCTCATGACTGGGGCCAGGGTTGACGCCACGGAGAGGACCCGGGGTCGGTGCGGTGGTCAATGATGGCGTTGACCGACGGACCATGTGGTGAGCAGACACCGCTGCCGAGGGAAGGAACAAAGGAGGATCCGGTGTGGGGGGACCGCCATGACAAAGGGGGAGCTGGCGCGGGATACATTGTATCGTTGTCAGTGCCCTTGATGTGGTGACTATTTGCATACCTTGGGCACGCAAACAAAGAATTTCACTGTGACTTATCACATGTGACTATAGTATTTGTTCATGCCTCCAAGGTGCACGTTTTGGGGTGCTGTGTTGACCTGATCATCTTTCTTTACTTGGCCACAGCCATTGTTCCAAGTATGATTCAGACCACACTTCATCTGGCAACATTGCATCGGTTTGAACTGCTAGGAATCGGTCTGGTGTGGGCTGATGATAGACTGTGGGCCGTTCTATATTGCAATGAAAAATAGCTTTGTAAATTAAAGACATGCAGAGAGCATTTAGGAGGGCGTTGCCAGGTCTCGAGGGGCGGAGAGGTTGGGCGGGCTAGGACTTTATTCCCT